>NC_034175.2:74870199-74975199 GCF_002021735.2 Oncorhynchus kisutch | reverse complement strand
AGTGTTAGGAGGGGTGATATAGTGAGTGTTAGGAGGGGTGATATATTGAGGGTTAGGAGGGGTGATATATTGAGGGTTAGGAGGGGTGATATATTGAGGGTTAGGAGGGGTGATATAGTGAGTGTTAGGAGGGGTGATATAGCGAGTGTTAGGAGGGGTGATATATTGAGGGTTAGGAGGGGTGATATATTGAGGGTTAGGAGGGGTGATATAGCGAGTGTTAGAAGGGGTGATATATTGAGGGTTAGGAGGGGTGATATAGTGAGTGTTAGGAGGGGTGATATATTGAGGGTTAGGAGGGGTGATATATTGAGGGTTAGGAGGGGTGATATAGTGAGTGTTAGGAGGGGTGATATAGTGAGTGTTAGGAGGGGTGATATAGTGAGTGTTAGGAGGGGTGATATAGTGAGTGTTAGGAGGGGTGATATAGTGAGTGTTAGGAGGGGTGATATATTGAGGGTTAGGAGGGGTGATATATTGAGGGTTAGGAGGGGTGATATATTGAGGGTTAGGAGGGGTGATATAGTGAGTGTTAGGAGGGGTGATATAGTGAGTGTTAGGAGGGGTGATATATTGAGGGTTAGGAGGGGTGATATATTGAGGGTTAGGAGGGGTGATATAGTGAGTGTTAGGAGGGGTGATATATTGAGGGTTAGGAGGGGTGATATAGTGAGTGTTAGGAGGGGTGATATATTGAGGGTTAGGAGGGGTGATATATTGAGGGTTAGGAGGGGTGATATAGTGAGTGTTAGGAGGGGTGATATAGTGAGGGTTAGGAGGGGTGATATATTGAGGGTTAGGAGGGGTGATATATTGAGGGTTAGGAGGGGTGATATAGTGAGGGTTAGGAGGGGTGATATAGTGAGGGTTAGGAGGGGTGATATATTGAGGGTTAGGAGGGGTGATATAGTGAGGGTTAGGAGGGGTGATATATTGAGGGTTAGGAGGGGTGATATATTGAGGGTCAGGAGGGGTGATATATTGAGGGTTAGGAGGGGTGATATATTGAGGGTTAGGAGGGGTGATATAGTGAGTGTTAGGAGGGGTGATATAGTGAGGGTTAGGAGGGGTGATATATTGAGGGTTAGGAGGGGTGATATATTGAGGGTCAGGAGGGGTGATATATTGAGGGTTAGGAGGGGTGATATATTGAGGGTTAGGAGGGGTGATATAGTGAGTGTTAGGAGGGGTGATATAGTGAGGGTTAGGAGGGGTGATATATTGAGGGTTAGGAGGGGTGATATAGTGAGGGTTAGGAGGATAAGAGAGGTAAACAATTAATAGAGGGGGAAGATAAGAGAGGGAGAGAAATAACCAAATAGAATGTGAAGAAGAGAAGTGCATCAGTAGCAAGAGTCAGACAACAGGTCAGGTCTTAGCTGTGTAAAGCTCTGAGGAGGAGGGCAAGGCGTCAGCGGCCAATGAATTGAGCGTTATGAGGTCGTTAAGGGGAATCATCTGAGACCGCTCCCTGCCTGGGGACCGATGTTTATTTCAGTTCATCTGTTCATCCTTATGGAAAACAAAACACCTCTCTGGACTGATATATAGAGACTAGGCTACAGTGTGACAGACACAGAGAATGCAGACCTGTGAATAGGGAATGGCTGATTACAGTTGCACTATTGATGGCATAGTATGCTCCTCAATAAGTTTGACATGAATTGTCTGGAATCCTTCCACCTTGCAGGATGATATCAAACTCAACGGCAGCATATACTGCCCGAGTCAAGGATTACAGATCATGTGTCTACCTCAGAACTTGTGAAGTGGAATACAAGCGAATGGTTGATACTGTCTGTCTCAGAGACCAGTGGACATATGGACATATGAACATCAACAGCAAATTTCAGTGTAAGACAGAAGGGTAATGGCTTTGAAGAAGAGGTGCTTGTGAGAGAGAGGTGAAAGGAGTCTATGAAGTGAAGCAGATGAACTCACAGATAGGGTGGATCAATGTGTTTACTAAAAGGGACAGACGGACAAAGACAGAGTGAGAGCGAGGGAGCAGACAGAGTCAGAGGAAAGAAATAAAGAATCTCCATTGAGAGAGAGAGTTTTCTTCTTTTATTTGTTGTGTGGCTGAAGAATTGTCCCCATGTCTTTGAAAGGGAGGATAATCCTGTCAAGTAAACAGACCTTTGGATATTCATGACTGGCCGAGCAGAACAGAACAGAGCAGAGAAGAGCAGAACTCGAACAGAGCAGAGTGGGGCTGGCTTAATGAAAGAGGACACAGCCAGGATGGGATTTAACATCAAAGTGACTCCTGGGAGGGAGACACAGAGCCTGGACCTGCTCCCAGAGGGGTGCAGTGGGACAGGGGGGTGTTGGGGTGTCCATGGTGGGACAGGGGGTGTTGGGGTATCCATGGTGGGACAGGGGGGTGTTGGGGTGTCCATGGTGGGACAGGGGGGTGTTGGGGTGTCCATGGTGGGACAGGGGGGTGTTGGGGAATGGCTGATTACAGTGGGAAACCATGGTGGGAAAGTTTTTTTTGGGGGTGTCCATGGTGGCAGGCAGAGGGACAGGAGGGGAAAATACAGCCAGGGTTGGTCAGGGCTGCAGGCCCCCCCCCCTAACACTAACCCTAACCCTAACCCCCCCCCCCCTCACACACACACACACACTGACGAGATGAGTACCCTCCTCATCTCCATCTCCATCTCACCCTAAACCTAAACCTAACCGTAACCCTAACCCTAACCCTAACCCTGACCCTGACCCTGACCCTAACCCTAAACCTAACCCTATGGAATCAAGTCTCTAACACAAGTCATTTATCAGACGGCACTTCTCAGACACCAAGCAGATGTAGTCTGTGTGAGCAGAGAGTTTCATCTCCTCAGGTTTCCATTTAAACCTCAAAATGTGATTTGGGCTGTGGTCTCTGCCCTTGTTCTCAAACCTCCATGCCCCTCATATGTGTCTCTATGTGTGTGTGTGTGTATGACTGTGTGTATGACTGTGTGTGTATGTGTGTGTGTGTGTGTGTATGACTGTGTGTGTGTGTGTGTATGACTGTGTGTGTATGACTGTGTGTGTGTGTGTGTGTGTGTGTGTGTGTGTGTGTGTGCGCGTAGGTACGTGTCTGCATGGGATGCTTGTGTGTTTGAATGTGTCCAGAGACATGCAGTATGAGGCTATCAGATACCATGTGGAATGATCCATATGCTTAGGTGACTATGTCATAGGCACGTCTGTCACCTCTCCCTTGTGTTGCCAACTCCGGGGTGCCAACGTTCTCTGGCAGCTGGGCCGACAAGATGGTGCAGAGCCAGAAATACTCCAGAAAAATATTGGTTATGAGACAACGCTTACAGACTAATTATACAGCCTGACAATTTTCTATTGTTTGTGGAGGATGCTAAGCTATTTAATTGATTGACTCTAGGCCATTTCCCTTCCAACCTATTTCATTGATTGACTCTAGGCCATTTCCCTTCCAACCTATTTCATTGATTGACTCTAGGCCATTTCCCTTCCAACCTATTTTATTGATGGACTCTAGGCCATTTCCTTTCCAACCTACTCATTGATTGACTCTATGCCATTTCCCTCCCAAACTATTGTATTGATTGACTATAGGCCATTTTTCATCCAATCTATCTTATTGATTGACTCTAGTCAAAATGCATTTGCCCTGTGATCTAATAGCCTTC
This sequence comes from Oncorhynchus kisutch, assembly GCF_002021735.2. NCBI lineage: Eukaryota > Metazoa > Chordata > Actinopteri > Salmoniformes > Salmonidae > Oncorhynchus > Oncorhynchus kisutch. Next base: position 74,971,537 of record NC_034175.2, on the reverse strand, counting down.
CAACATATGTCACATCTCTAAATTGCTCCTTAAATCAAATTATCACTCCCTCCATATGGCTATAATGCCTCCATATGGCTATAACTCCAATAGTCTTTGACTAGAAACCATCTTATCACAGGTCAATCGTAAATGTCCTTTTTGTTGTCACGTTTGTATGGCAATACACGGAACGATTTTTTAAATAACATAAGTGAACAAACAGAATTTTAATTTTAATGTTTTTAATTTAACAAGGCAAGTCAGCTAAGAACACATTCTTATTTACAATGACAGCCTGGGAACAGTGGGTTAACTGCCTTGTTCAGGGGTAGAACGACAGATTTTTTTTACCTTGTCAGCTCGAGGATTCGATCCAGCAACCTTTCAATTACTGGTCCAACGGACTAACCACTAGGGTAACTGCCCCCCCCCTGAAATAATAGCAAGGATAACAACCAGGATAACAAGTTGCCTTCTAGGGAGTGTGTCCTAGCCACTGTGCTTCTTCTGACTCTTTGGGGTTTTGGACAGGGTATCTCTAAAGCACTTTGTGACAACTGCTGAGGTAAAAAATTTTTTTTAAATAAAATACATTTGATACATTGATAAGCCATCCAGAGTTGAAGGCTCACAGTGGGGGGGGGGGGGGGGGGGGGCTTTGGGAGAACATCTGTGAGAAACCTGCTTCAGGTTGAGAGGAGAGAAGGAATACACTGAGAGGGGTGGCTCTTAGAGCCTCAGCCTCCACTTCCAGGTCTTAACAGGGATTATCCCCGGAGAGGGCTGCTGGGTGACGAGGAGAACACAGTGGAAGATCAATGAGCTGATCTGGGCTAGGCTGAGCTAGGCCGGCCCCCAGAGCAGCAGGCACTAGGGAGGGAGACATGGGTGAGGAGGAGAGGAGGAGAGCACTTGTCCACTGCACCCTGTCAAGGGGGAACAGATGTTGGATTGAGACTGGGGAGAACCCCTGGCAGACTGGGGAGAAGCCCTGGCAGACTAGGGAGAACCCCTGGCAGAATGGAGAGACGTACTGGCAGACTAGGGAGAAGCCTTGGCAGACTAGAGAGAACCCCTGGCAGAATGGAGAGAAGCCCTGGCAGACTAGGGAGAAGCCCTGGCAGACTGGGGAGAAGCCCTGGCAGACTGGGGAGAAGCCCTGGCAGACTGGGGAGAAGCCCTGGCAGACTAGGGAGAACCCCTGGCAGAATGGAGAGAAGCCCTGGTAGACTAGGGAGAAGCCCTGGCAGAATGGAGAGAAGCCCTGGTAGACTAGGGAGAAGCCCTGGCAGAATGGAGAGAAGCCCTGGTAGACTAGGGAGAAGCCCTGGCAGACTAGGGAGAACCCCTGGCAGAATGGAGAGAAGCCCTGGCAGACTAGGGAGAAGCCCTGGCAGAATGGAGAGAAGCCCTGGTAGACTAGGGAGAAGCCCTGGCAGAATGGAGAGAAGCCCTGGTAGACTAGGGAGAAGCCCTGGCAGACTAGGGAGAACCCCTGGCAGACTAGGGAGAAGCCCTGGCAGAATGGAGAGAAGCCCTGGCAGAATGGAGAGAAGCCCTGGCAGAATGGAGAGAAGCCCTGGTAGAATGGAGAGAAGCCCTGGCAGACTAGGGAGAAGCCCTGGCAGAATGGAGAGAAGCCCTGGCAGAATGGAGAGAAGCCCTGGTAGAATGGAGAGAAGCCCTGGCAGACTGGGGAGAAGCCCTGGTAGACTAGGGAGAAGCCCTGGTAGACTGGGGAGAAGCCCTGGTAGAATGGAGAGAAGCCCTGGCAGACTAGGGAGAAGCCCTGGCAGACTAGGGAGAAGCCCTGGTAGACTGGGGAGAAGCCCTGGTAGACTGGGGAGAAGCCCTGGTAGAATGGAGAGAAGCCCTGGCAGACTAGGGAGAAGCCCTGGCAGAATGGAGAGAAGCACTGGCAGACTAGGGAGAAGCCCTGGCAGAATGGAGAGAAGCCCTGGCAGAATGGAGAGAATCCCTGGTAGAATGGAGAGAAGCCCTGGCAGACTGGGGAGAAGCCCTGGCAGACTAGGGAGAACCCCTGGCAGACTAGGGAGAAGCCCTGGTAGAATGGAGAGAAGCCCTGGCAGACTAGGGAGAAGCCCTGGCAGACTAGGGAGAAGCCCTGGTAGAATGGAGAGAAGCCCTGGTAGACTGGGGAGAAGCCCTGGCAGAATGGAGAGAAGCCCTGGTAGACTGGGGAGAACCCCTGGTAGACTGGGGAGAAGCCCTGGTAGACTGGGGAGAACCCCTGGTAGACTGGGGAGAAGCCCTGGCAGACTGGGAGAAGCCCTGGCAGACTAGGGAGAAGCCCTGGTAGACTAGGGAGAAGCCCTGGTAGACTAGGGAAAAGCCCTGGTAGACTGGAGAGAAGCCCTGGTAGACTAGGGAGAAGCCCTGGTAGACTAGGGAGAAGCCCTGGTAGACTGGAGAGAAGCCCTGGTAGACTAGGGAGAAGCCCTGGTAGACTAGAGAGAAGACTTTTGACTTTTCTCGCCTAAAAACTGTAATGAAACGTGGTTATTGTCAGTAAAATTTCCCTCAATAAAGAAGTTATTAGCAATGTCAGTGCTAATAGGAAACATGCAAACAATGGCGTGTTAGGTTTTATTCTGTAGTATTAATTGCCTGAACACCCCTGTCAAAACCTTGGCAAGTAGGCGTTGTGCGTTTCCGATCTCTTTCCAAGACCACATTCCTGGATCAACCACAACCAGCTACTCTTTCTTTGTGTTCTGTTCACCTTTCAGAACTGACTCCACTTTCATTTTTGGGGGGTGGGCTGGGGGGGGGGGGGTTGGTGTGTTGTCATCCATCAAACCCCATAGAACTCCAGTTCCACAGTGTCTTGCGTACGCCCCCCCCCCCCCCCCCACCCACCTCATCGCCCTCCACATAGAAAGAGGAAACCTAAAAAAAAAATTTAAAACACACCCCTGTCCTTGGGATTGTCAATGCGAGTTAAAAAGGACAATAAAATCCACTCCCACTGTCTTTTCCTATAAGACTTTAATGGGTCTGCTGCTTTGGTTTGTGCTGTGTTGTGAGAAGCTTTGTTTTTGATGGTGGACATGGTTTTGGGAAGATGCTAACTACTAGTAAATCCATCACTGTCACCTCTTGGCCCTGTCCGAATACCTACAGTGGGGCAAAAAAAAGTATTTAGTCAGCCACCAATTGTGCAAGTTCTCCCACTTAAAAAGATGAGAGAGGCCTGTAATTTTCATCATAGGTACACTTCAACTATGACAGACAAAATGAGAAGGAATAAAATCCAGAAAATCACATTGTAGGATTTTTTATGAATTTATTTGCAAATGATGGTGGAAAATAAGTATTTGGTCACCTACAAACAAGCAAGATTTCTGGCTCTCACAAACCTGTAACTTCTTCTTTAAGAGGCTCCTCTGTCCTCCACTCGTTACCTGTATTAATGGCACCTGTTTGAACTTTTTGGTGCACCAGGAACATACAGTTGAGTTCAATCAGTTTATCTCAATGCTGATAGGCTATTATTGTATAGACAATGTATATAAAGGGAGGCCAAATGCTCTCTGGCTTCCTTTGCATTCAGTGCTACGGGCGGCAACAATGTCATACTCTTTTTGACCAGACAGCATCAGATAGATGGGCTACACATACGGAGACAGAGGGGCGCTGTTTCACTCTCTTGGATGCTTTCTCCGGTGAGATATATACAGCCTCTTGCGATTTGAAATCAAATTCAGAAACACAGAGAGAGGAAAGATTATTTTACATGTTTTTTTTTAATATATATTTTTTAGGGAACCATTTTTGGGGAAGCCTGGCTTCCCTTGGCCTCCATGAATACACGGCACTGTGAATAGCGGGAAACGTAACCCTGTATCACATACAGTATGTGAAAATATAATGTTTTATAGTATGGGAATTTTATACAATAGAGTATGCTTTCTGCCAGGATGTTATATTAATTTCGAGTTCACGGCACACTTTTCTGGAATTTTAGAGCCATAATGCATTGGGGCTGCGAGTTTTGATAGCTAGATCTTTACAAGTAATCAACAAAACAACTTGGAAGATGGTGAATATTGAAGCTTCTGCGGTGGTAAATGTAATTGTAAATGTAAACAAATGTAAGTTGTTTTTTGTTCTCCTTAACATGATCACAACTATTTCATTGTAACGTCGTTACATCTTTTGAAAATAGATCTGCAGCCTGCTGTGCCTTTAGCTAGCTACTGTACGTGTTTTAGTAGGACTAGAGGTTGGAACGGTTTTAACAGCAACGTTAGCGACAGGGTTACTTGCTTGCTGTTGAGCGACAACTTCATATTTAACATTAGCCCAGTAAGTTAGCTAGCTAGCTACTTGTTGTAAATACCAGGGCTCAAACTGTTACAGGGTCTGATGGCAGTACCAGGCATTTAAGTCAGTGGTGAACATGGCAGGAGAAATGCAGCATCAAAGGTTTTGTGTAAGTCACGTGACCATAGTTAGCTAGCTGTTTGCCGGTGCACTATGCACTGCCGCTAGCTATAGCTAATGTTAGTAACGCAGTTACAGCCTAGAATGGGCTAGCTAGTTTCATTTCACATAACCTGTTGGTGAAAGTAATGGTAAGCTGCACTTTGTTACTGTTTTACCTTGGCACTCCAATTCGATAAAGTACGTGGCAGTTTAGCAATTGACAGGAAGTTCACACAATTGTACTTTGCTCATGTTTTGGTTCATAGTTGTACTTCATTTGATGTATTTTCAGGATCTACTTGAAGGACTGTGAGCTGGAGGGGCAGCTGGCACCTGCATGGGGGACAAATAAGTGTGAGAACCATAACATACATAAATAATACACGTTACACTACTGCTACTGTTGTGTTGAAATTGCTGGACTGTACTGCTAATAGAGTTTCCCTTTTCTCTGACAGAAACAACACCTTCCTATGTATTTCCTTCAGAGCCGGATTAATGCAGGGGCTTACTGGGACTGTGCCCTGGCCCATGGGGGGCCCAAGAGGAAGCAAAATAAAATAAAAATAAAAATATATACAGTATACTGTTTATATTGCATACAGTGTGTTCGGAATGTATTCAGACCCCTTGACTTTTCCCACATTGTTTTATGTTACAGCCTTATTCTAAAATGTATTAAATATTTGTAATATTTTTTCCCCTCATCAATCTACAAACAATACCACATAATGACAAAGTAAAACTGTCCCGTGTGCTCCCTCTCTGGCCTCTAGGTCACCAGGATGCTCGTTAAGGCGCACACCTGTCACTATCGTTACACGCATTAGCGCATAATGACACTCACCTGGACTCCCTCACCTCCCTCCAGTTATCATTGTTTCTGTTTTTTGTCTGTGCATTGTTCATGTTGTTCCCTTAACTTGCTTCCCGACTCTCAGTGCACTTGTTACAGAATGACGCCTCACCAAAGGGAAGGGAGCATCAGGGAGTTTTGTTTTTTGTGTTGTAGGTGAAGCCGGGTGTCAGGACCGAGGCAACTGGGGAAGTCTCAGCCAGCTCATCTGGCTCTCATTGTCAGCCGGATCATCGGGCTCTCATTCCTCAGTCAGTTCATCAGGTTTTTGCAGCCTCAGTGGAGGGGACCGGTCCACTCCTGATTCCCGGGATTGTCCCTGTGGTTGACATCCTGCAGCGGGAGCTGAATGTGCTGAGGTTCTGCCATTCATCTCTGCAGTTCCACTCAAGCTCTGTGAGGTTGGATGGGGAGGGTCGCTGCATGGCTGTTTTCAGATCTCTCCGAAGATATTCTATCGGGTTCAAGTGTGGGCTCTGGCTGGGCAACTCAAGGACATTCAGAGACTTGTCCCGAAGCCACTCCTGTGTTGTCTTGGCTGTGTGCTTAGGGTTGTTGTCCTGTTGGAAGGTGAACCTCTGGAGCAGGTTTTCATTAAGGTTCTCTGTACTTTGCTCTGCTCATCTATCCCTTGATCCTGACTATTCGACAGGTCCCTGCCACTGAAAAATATCCCCACAGCATGATGCTGCCACCACCATGCTTCACCGTAGGGATGGTGCCAGGTTTCCTCCAGACATGACTCTTGGCAATCAGCGCCAAAGAGTTCAATTTCTCATGGTTTGAGAGTCCTATATGTGACTTTTGGTGAACTCCAAGCAGGCTGTCATGTGCTTTTTACTGAAGAGTGGCTTCCATCTGGACACTACACCATAGTGGAGTGCTGCAGAAATGGTTTTTCCTTCTGGAAGGTTCTCCCATCTCAGCAGAGGAACTCTGGAGCTCTGTCAGAGTGACCATCGGGGTCTTGATCACCTCCCTGACCAAGGCCCTTCTTCCCCGATCTCTCAGTTTGGCCTGGAGGCCAGCTCTAGGAAGAGTCTTGGTGGTTCCAAACTTCTTACTGACCAAGGCCCTTCTTCCCCGATCTCTCAGTTTGTCAGCTCTACTGACAACATGGATACGTATTTCTTCTTCTTCTTCTTCTTCTGGGTTTTATGGCGGTGTGCATACCAGTATTAGGTGCATTGCCACCACCTATTGGGCTGGAGTGTGATGAAACTATCAAGGCGTTCTAGATCCTGCACTGGTTTTGAAGGGTGAAACTTTTTTCCTAGGGATGTAATCTTTCTTCTGAGTGTTGGTCTTTGATGTTCATAGGTTTGACAGTGAAGGAAGAGGTGATCTGTAGTTTCTGCTGCTGGACAGCTGGGACATGAAACTGTGTTGTGTTTTCCTATCTTATGGAGAGATTGATTGAGGCCTTTGTGTCCTATTAAGATCATCTTGAGAGTTCTTTAGGATTATTGCTGATTGAAATCAATGGGTGGATGGAGTATAGATTCCTTCCTTTCTCCCCTTCTGTCCATTCCTTTTGCCATTTGTCTGTGATTTTGATTCTAATGAATTAGTTTAGTTTAGATGTTGGCACTGGAACTATGATGTTGATATTGTCATGTGTGGCTCATTCATCTGCCATCTGGTTCCCACGTAAGACAGGGCCCAACCCAGGCACCTCTACGTGAGCTGGGACCTAAACCGGGCACCTCTACGTGAGCCAGGACCCAACCCAGGCACCTGTGCGTGAGCCGGGACCCAACCCAAATCAAATCAAATTGTATTGGTCACATACACATGGTTAGCAGATGTTAATGCGAGTGTAGCGAAATGCTTGTGCTTCTAGTTCCAACAGTGCAGTAATATCTAACAAGTAATCTAACCATTCCCCAACAACTACCTAATACACACAAATCTAACAAGTAATCTAACAATTCCACAACAACTACCTAATACTGTACACACATATCTACAGAGGTGAATGAGAATATGTACATATAAATATATGGATGAGCAATGGCCCGAGAGACATAGGCAAGTTGAATAAGATGGTATAAAATATAGGATATACAGTACACATGATATGAGTAAGGTAATTGTACAAAGTGAATAGTGATCCTTTTATTAAAGTGTCCAGTGATCGGGTCTCAATGTAAGCAGCAGCCTCTGAGTTAGTGTTTCCTGTTTAGCAGTCTGATGGCCTTGAGATAGAAGCTGTTTCTCTCAATCTCTCGGTCCCAGCTTTGATGCACCTGCACTGACCTCGCCTTCTGGATGGTAGCAGTGTGAACAGGCAGTGGCTCGGGTGGTTGTTGTCCTTGATTATCTTTTTGGCCTTCCTGTGACATCGGGTGCTGTAGGTGTCCCGGTAGTTTGCCCCCCGTGCAGACCGCAGCACCCTCGGGAGAGTCTTGCAGTTGAGGGCGGTGCAGTTGCGATACAGTCCGACAGAATGCTCTCGATTGTGCATCTGTAAAAGTTTGTCAGGGTTTTTTGTGACAAGCTAAATTTCTTCAGTCTCCTGAGTTTGAAGAGACGCTGTTGCGCCTTCTTCACCACACTGTCTGTGTGGGTGGACCATTTCAGTTGGTCTGTGACGTGTGTGCCCAGGAACTTAAAACTTTCCACCTTCTCCACTGCTATCCCTTCTATGTGGATGTTTCCTGCTGTTTCCTGAAATCCACGATCATCTCTTTAGTTTTGTTGACATTGAGTGAGAGGTTGTTTTCCTGACAACACACTCCGAGGGCCCTCACCTCCTCCACGTAGGCTGTCTCATTGTTGTTGGTGATCAATCCCACTACTGTTGTGTCATCTGCAAACTTGATGATTGAGTTGGAGGCGTACATGTCCACGCAGTTGTGGATGAACAGGGAGTACAGGAGAGGGATGAGCACACACCCTTGTGGGGCCCCAGTGTTGAGGGTCAGCGAAGTGGAGATGTTGTTTCCTACATTCACCACCTGGGGGCAGCCCGTCAGAAAGTCCAGGACCCAGTTTCCCAGGGAGGGGTTGAGACCCAGGGCCTCCAGCTTGATGATGAGCTTGGAGGGTACTATGGTGTTGAATGCTGAGAGGTAGTCAATGAACAGCATTCTTATATAGGTTTTTATTTTTGTCCAGATGTCAAACCCAGGCACCCCACGTAAGACGGGACCCAACCCAGGCACCATCACGTGAAACGGGACCCAACCCAGGCACCTTCAGTGAGTCGGGACCCAACCCAGGCACCTTCACGTGAGTCGGGATCCAACCCAGGCACCTCCACGTAAGACGGGACCCAACCCAGGCACCATCACGTGAGACGAGACCCAACCCAGGCACCTTCAGTGAGTCGGGACCCAACCCAGGCACCTTCAGTGAGTCGGGACCCAACCCAGGCACCTCCACGTAAGACAGGACCCAACTCAGGCACCTTCAGTGAGTCGGGACCTAACCCAGGCACCTTCACGTAAGACGGGACCCAACCCATGCACTTTCACGTCAGACGGGTCCCAACCCAGTCACCTTCAGTGAGTCGGGACCCAACCCAGGCACCTTCACGTAAGACGGGACCCAACCCAGGCACCTTCACCTAAGACGGGACACAACCCAGGCACCTTCACGTAAGACGGGACCCAACCCAGGCACTTCCACGTAAGACGGGCCATAACCCAGGCACCTTCACGTAAGACGGGACCCAACCAAGGCACCTTCAGTGAGTCGGGACCCAACCCAGGCACCTTCAGTGAGTCGGGACCCAACCCAGGCACCTCCACGTAAGACAGGACCCAACTCAGGCACCTTCATTGAGTCGGGACCCAACCCAGGCACCTTTACGTAAGACGGGACCCAACCCATGCACTTTCACGTAAGACGGGACCCAACCCAGTCACCTTCAGTGAGTCGGGACCCAACCCAGGCACCTTCACGTAAGACGGGACCCAACCCAGGCACCTTCACGTAAGACGGGACCCAACCCAGGCACCACCACGTAAGACGGGACACAACCGAGGCACCTTCACGTAAGACGGGCCCCAACCCAGGCACCTCCACGTAAGACTGGACCCAACCCAGGCACCTTCACGTAAGACGGCACCCAACCCAGGCACCTTCAGTGAGTAGGGACCCAACCTAGGCACCTCCACGAAGAGTACATTTTAAGATCTGAGAAATAAGTTTCGGTAGTAAAATCAAAGGACACATTATTTCCATTCTTAGGGATTTGTTCAAGACTCTTTTGCCAAAAGTCCCCATTTTTATCCTGTGTTAAAATGAAAGCGATAGGCTTTATCAACTGCATTTCATGGTTAGTGATTGACTCAATGGTCCGTCACACAGCCAGCCAAAATGGTTAGAGATTGAGTCAGTGGTCCGTCACACAGCCAGCCAGATGACAGATATCTCAGAGAGCAGTTAGTAACAGAACGTACCCCATCTCTAAACAGCCGTGACCAACTGAGCGTGTGTAGCTATTGAGGGCATTTTGGGGTCTCTTTCACAAAAGAACCCCGGGGATAACCCTCGCGCCCCTCCCATCCCTACCACCCTCCGATACAGACCAAATGCCCACTATCCCAGGCAAACCTTCCCAAAGCATGCTGGGAAAGACAATGGCAGGCCTTCAGCCGATTGGTTCCACCTTATTACCAGCTTGTAATCTTCTCATATCCTTGGATGGGCCCCGTGGACCAGGAGTCAGAGAGACAAACAACACAGTTCCCCTGTCCTCTGATTGTTTTGATGCATTTCAGTCATTTCCTATGAAAGGACCAGCTTGTTAGAGTTGCATTGTTGTCTGCACCTGTTTGCCTACAGGGAGACATGCAGAAATATAGTCATTTGGCATCTGTTGAATCCCCATTAGAGCTTCCAAGCACATTTTAACACACAAGACAGTTCAGGCCTTTAAGTTTTTTTTGTTTGTTTTGTGTTGGGCTGGGAGGCATATTGCCTCAAGGTGTTTGCTCAAAAGTCCATTGTATCAAATGTTATGCCTATTAGATGTGAGACACATGTAACTTTACACAATCTGATTCTGGACATAAAAAAAGGTTTCATTTAAATGTTGACCTTGAGTATCTTGTTACACACGGACCATAGGGTTATTATCATAGCTTTTTATCCTATAGGTCTACTTTAATTTATTTAATTGAATTTTTTATTTTACCTTTATTTAACCAGGTAGGCAAGTTGAGAACAAGTTCTCATTTACAATTGCGACCTGGCCAAGATAAAGCAAAGCAGTTTGACAGATACAACGACACAGAGTTACACATGGAGTAAAACAAACATTCAGTCAATAGTACAGTAGAAACAAGTCTATATACGATGTGAGCAAATGATGTGAGAAGGGAGGTAAAGGCAAAAAAGGCCATGGTGGCAAAGTAAATACAATATAGCAGTAAAACACTGGAATGGTAGTTTTGCAATGGAAGAATGTGCAAAGTAGAAATAAAAATAATGGGGTGCAAAGGAGCAAAATAAATAAATAAATAAAAATGAAATACAGTTGGGAAAGAGGTAGTTGTTTGGGCTAAATTATAGGTGGGCTATGTACAGGTGCAGTAATCTGTGAGCTGCTCTGACAGTTGGTGCTTAAAGCTAGTGAGGGAGATAAGTGTTACTTATTTATGAGTTAAAGTGCATTCAGTCTTGCTGGGTGTTCTCAACCAACTGACCCATTATTAAATAATGTTCAGAATGAAATGAAACTAAAATAATAATAATTGAGGGATAAAATATTTGGAACCCATTCCAACCTATAGTATGTATTTTAGATGAAGGTGTTACATGTTTAAAAGGGGAAAATAAAAATATATCTATATTCAGATAAATATAACCACCATTTTGTTTTGGGTACAACTGAGAGACAGTAAATGAAACTTTCCAGTGTTTGGAAAGTTTCAGTACTGTGCCATTTTATAGTATTATAACAAATCAATCACTCAATCATTCGATCAAATGTTGTTTTATGAAGCTCCATTTCCATCATCAGTTGTCACAAAGTGCTTTACAGATACCCAGGCTAAAAAACCCCAGAGAGGAAGTAATGCAGAATCATAGTGGCTAGGAGAAACTCCCCTAGAAGGCAGGAACATAGGAAGAAACCTACAGAGGAATCACTCTGTTCACAAGTCATGTGCTTTCTGTCATCGAACAGGTGCTCTTCAGCAGTAGGCTTTATCAAATCTATTTTATAAAAACCTTTTTTCCATCATCATCAGTTGTCACAAAGTGCTTTACAGATACCCAGGCTACAACCCCCCAGAGAGAAAGCAATGCAGAGGCAGAAGGAGAGAAAAAAAGGTATTTTGGAGTGGACCAGCTTGTTCCTTTATCTAAATGTCCTCTTCCAATGAAACCCATCCACAGTGACTCAGTGTCTGCGATGATCGTAGCTAACTCTATCAAGTGAGAGAGAAAAGAGATCAATCACAACCCTAAATGACCTTTTAATTGACTCCAGTAAAGTCAAAACAGTTTATTTTTTTAAGCCGACACTGATACGTCGTCTGTGGTTGGAGCTAACCTCATGCTGTGAAGCGTCTCTTGTTAGTTTAATCGGCAGGGTGGCCGTACAATGATATCCATTTACACCGTATTTATAACAAAATGGGATTTATTATGTTTTGGTTTTGTCTGGTTTGTTAAATGCAAGAGATAAAATGGTAGCGTTTTGATTTAGTTATTTCTTTCCATACGTAGTCTCTTTCAATTCGGTTTCTGTACGACCTTGGTGTCAAAGACATGTCTTGTTCAAAGGAAACAGAACTCATCCCTTTTTCTATTTACAGTCATCTCAGGTTGACTGTTTACTTTTCATCCTGAATGGAAATCATTTGGCCCTGGCATCTTCCTCTCTCTCTCTCTCTCTCTCTCTCTCTCTCTCTCTCTCTGTCTCTCTGTCTCTCTGTCTCTCTGTCTCTCTCTCTCTCTGTCTCTCTGTCTCTCTGTCTCTCTCTCTCTCTCTCTGTCTCTCTCTCTGTCTCTGTCTGTGCCCCAGGAAATGGATCTGACACAGATAGACCATTTAGCTTCCAGGTGCAGGACCATGGACCCAGCCTCCGTTGGACGGCTTGGCCCAGATGGTAGGCACTCAAGCCCACATAAAGACTCTAGTATTCCTCCCCTTTGCCTGGGAGCCACCGGTGTTCCAGCACTGGTCCAGGCTCATCAAAAGGCCCCTGGAGGTTTAGGCGTTTTAACTGGGAGGCGGATGTGCCTTTCTTAAGCACCACATCAAGCTCACTTTTCTTTTCCCTTTAAACGATTAAGGGAGGAGTAGAGGAGGTGGTGGTGGGGGGGGGGGGAGTAGAGGAGGTGGTGGGAGTGAGGGGGGGGGGGGGAGTAGAGGAGGTGGTGGGAGTGAGTGGGGGGGAGTAGAGGAGGTGGTGGGAGTGGGAGTGAGTGGGGGGGTAGAGGAGGTGGTGGTGGTGGTGGTGGGGGGAGTAGAGGAGGTGGTGGGGGGGGGGGGGTAGAGGAGGTGGTGGTGGGGGGGAGGGGGGGGTAGAGGAGGTGGTGGTGGTGGTGGTGGGGGGGGAATAGAGGAGGTGGTGGGAGTGAGTGGGGGGGGGAGTAGAGGAGGTGGTGGGAGTGGGAGTGAGTGGGGGGGGGGGGTAGAGGAGGTGGTGGTGGTGGTGGGGGGAGTAGAGGAGATGGTGGTGGGGGGAAGGGGGGGAGTAGAGGAGGTGGTGGTGGGGGGAAGGGGGGGGGGTAGAGGAGGTGGTGGGGAGTAGAGGAGGTGGTGGGGGGGAGTAGAGGAGGTGGTGGTGGGGGGGGTAGAGGAGGTGGTGGGGAGTAAAGGAGGTGGTGGGGGGGAGTAGAGGAGGTGGTGGGGGGGTAGAGGAGGTGGTGGTGGGGGGGGGGGGTAGAGGAGGTGGTGGTGGTGGGGAGTAGAGGAGGTGGTGGGGGGGAGTAGAGGAGGTGGTGGGGGGGGGGGGTAGAGGAGGTGGTGGGGGGGGGGGGGTAGAGGAGGTGGTGGGGGGAGGAGTAGAGGAGGTGGTGGTGGGGGGGGGTAGAGGAGGTGGTGGGGAGTAGAGGAGGTGGTGGTGGGGGAGATGAGGGGGTGGGGGTGGGGAGTAGAGGAGGTGGTGGGGGGAGGAGTAGAGGAGGTGGTGGTGGGGGGGGTGTACTTTTCTGCTGGACACCAGGTTCTTTCTTCCCTCCTTCATTCACTGTTTCACTCTCTTCTGTGGTGTGTCTGTGTATGTCTGCGCAGGTGTCCCTTTTAGGCTAGCCTCTATATCCCTCTCTCTCTCTCTCATTCCTTTTACAAACACAACACAGTGTTTTAGTAGGAATGTAATGGTTCTACTGAACACAGTGTTTTTTTAACAGGAACATCAGGATTCTACTGATTTCATTACTGCTCTGCCTAATACCCACACCTCCTGGCTTTAACAAGATGAGATGAGGGGTTGGAAATCACACACACACACACACACACACACACACACACACACACACACACACACACACACACACACACACACACACACACACACACACACACACACACACACACACACACACACACACACATCCATCCTGGCTGCCTGCACTCTGTTCTCCTGCAGGTGCTGTGAGTGTGTGTTTCCTGTCTGTGGAACTCCATTCAGCCTGGACCACAGTAGTAGGACCGCCCACCGGAGTGCTGGCAGGGAGGAGGAGTGCCTCCACATACATAGTTCACTCACAGAAAGACAGGAGAGAAAGAGAGGAGAGAAAGAGTGGAGGGAAAGAGAGGGGAGGAAGAGTGGAGGGAAGAGAGGGGAGGAAGAGAGGAGAGAAAGAGAGGGGAGGAAGAGAGGAGAGAAAGAGAGGAGGGACAGAGAGGGGGGAAAGAGAGGGAGGAAAGAGAGGGGAGGAAGAGAGGGGGGAAAGAGAGGAGGGAACGAGAGGAGAGAAAGAGAGGAGGGAAAGAGAGGGGAGGAAGAGAGGGGGGAAAGAGAGGAGGGAACGAGAGGAGAGAAAGAGAGGAGGGAAAGAGAGGGGAGGAAGAGAGGAGAGAAAGAGAGGAGGGACAGAGAGAGGAGAAAGAGAGGGAGGAAAGAGAGGAGGGAAAGGGAGAAAGTGAGGACGGAAAGAGAGGGGTGTGAGAGAGGAGAGAGAGAGGAGAGAAAGAGAGGATAGAGAGGGGAGAAAGAGAGGAGTCTTATCTGTCCTCACCCCCTGTCTTCCTATCTGTCCTCGCCCCCTGTCTTCCTTTCTGTCCTCACCCCTGTCTTCCTATCTGTCCTCACCCCCTGTCTTCCTATCTGTCCTCACCCCCTGTCTTCCTATCTGTCCTCACCCCCTATCTTCCTATCTGTCCTCACCCTCTGTCTTCCTATCTGTCCTCACCCCCTGTCTTCCTATCTGTCCTCACCCCCTGTCTTCCTATCTGTCCTCACCCCCTGTCTTCCTATCTGTCCTCACCCCCTGTCTTCCTATCTGTCCTCACCCCCTGTCTTCCTATCTGTCCTCACCCCCTGTCTTCCTATCTGTCCTCATCTCCTGTCATCCTATCTGTCCTCATCCCCTGTCATCCTATCTGTCCTCACCCCCTGTCTTCCTATCTGTCCTCACCCCCTGTCATCCTATCTGTCCTCACCCCCTGTCTTCCTATCTGTCCTCATCTCCTGTCATCCTATCTGTCCTCACCCCCTGTCATCCTATCTGTCCTCACCCCCTGTCATCCTATCTGTCCTCACCCCCTGTCTTCCTATCTGTCCTCATCTCCTGTCATCCTATCTGTCCTCACCCCCTGTCATCCTATCTGTCCTCATGGCAAGCAGGGGAAAGGGTAGAGGGAGGAAGGGAGGGAGAATTAACAGAAAAAAGGCACAGTGAGGCTTACTTCCATAATCACTGCCCCTTTCCCTGGCCTTTTTTGATCTGCTATGAATGGGACATCTGAGGGTTTGCAGCCTGACTTAATGCAGTCCCGCCAGGCAGCCTTCACCTGTGCTACAAGTCAATTGGTCTGTTGTTGGTTTTCCTGGACCTCTGCCCAACCCCTTCGTATAAAGCCAATTGGGTTAGTGTATACTAGGCTATAGCCTCTCACAATGGAGGGAAAAGAGCAAGCATCAACAGTTAGCTCAACAGCACGCCCATACCACCTATTCATCTGTAGCCAGCTAAATGTTTTCAATTACCACTCTGTGAGCGTCCATGCAAACGCTGTAGATACCTTGTGCCTGCCCTCTGTTTGTCTATCTAGTGTCTGAATGGTACTCTAGTGAAGGGTGAACGATTCACAAATGTTACAGTACAGTGGCACGTTCCCGCAAATCTGGTCACAGCCAGTTTTCAGATATTATTGAATGGCTTCGCAGATCAACACTCACTGTATTGCAAAATCCTACAATGCAGCACTGATAAACATTTTGTTTTGCCGTATATCATGGTACTGGCATCATCATAAAGCTACCGTGGGTTTTTAAAGTACTGTATTTTTTCACTACACTTTCTCTGTGGCTTTACCGTAAACGCCTATAGCAATATAGCAATGACACACACACACACACACACACACACACACACACACACACACACACACACACACACACACACACACACACACACACACACACACACACACACACACACAACACACACACACACACACACACACCTCGTCAGTTTATTATGTCATTCTACGGACGCTCTCCCATTGAGAGTCCTCAGTAGCTGTCATTCCATAGTCTGTCTGTCTGTCTGTCTGTCTGTCTGTCTGTCTGTCTGTCTGTCTGTCTGTCTGTCTGTCTGTCTGTCTGTCTGTCTGTCTGTCTGTCTCTCTCTCTCTCTCTCTCTCTCTCTCTCTCTCTCTCTCTCTCTCTCACGCCAACAATGAAACATTGCCAGGCATCATGACTATCAGAACCATTCATATTTTCATGTTTTTCTGAATGTATTCTCATTGACGAGAATTAAGGAGAAATTCAAGAGTGGCACAGTGGTCTAAGGCAACTGTATCTCTATGCTAGAGGCGTCACAACAGACCCTGGTTTGATTCCAGGCTGTATCACAACCGGCTGTGATTGGGAGTCCAATAGGACGGCGCACCATAAGCCCGGTGTCGTCCGGGTTTGGCCCGGCGGGGTAGGTCATCATTGTAAATAAGAATTTGTCCTTAATTAACTGACTTGCCTAGTTAAATAAAGGTTAAATAAAAATGAATTGAATAATGTAAACTTGTGTGTTCCTCACGTCTTGAACACCTCTTCTTCTTCGGAGGTTGCACGTACCACTCGCCTGACAATTGCCCCCCTCTAAGCAGGGCAGTGGAAACAAAATTGTCTTGCTGAGCCCAACATTCAGTAAAAATGCGGATGGCAGAGAAATGTTTTTGAAACAGCTGAAATGTATAGACATTTTCACGATATTTCAGACTTGTTTTATTGAGTTTTCACCCTGTAATTCCGGAAGTTACGTTCTGAAAATTGTCGTCGTAGCTTTAAGAAAGGAAAAAGCACAATGGTGTTTCTTCGCAAATTGGATGCTCTGAGCCACCATCCAAACAAGAAACCTGCAGCAAGAAACCTAATCAACTAACTAGGGAATGTTCAATGTTTTCAGTCACAATTTTGTATTTACCTCATATAGTGACTTCCATATTATTGATCAAATGAAGCCCGGTTTGTTCTAAAGCCCGGTTTGTTCTAAGGTAACTGTAACTGGGGGGGGGGGGGGGGGGGGGCAGGTAACCTAGTGGTTAGAGCGTTGGACCAACCAAAAGGTTGCTGGATCAAATCCCAGAGCTGACAAGGTACAAATCTGCCTTTCTGCTCCTGAACACGGCAGTTAACCCCACTGTTCCCTGGTAGCCTGTCATTGTAAATAAGAAGTTGTTCCTAAATGACTTGCCTATAAAGGTTAAATAAAAAAAGATGGATATGTCTTGCCAAGCTACATTTAGCTAACGTACGAATGAGAAAATAAAATATTTATTTGCCTGCATATATTTGTGAATCGTTACACTATTCAAGAGTATATTATGGTTTTGTTTGGATTATTCAAATGTAGCTGGCTAATATGTTTTAGAGGAAAAGGTGCATTGTTGAATAGCTTGCAAGCTTCCTGGCTTGTGGTTACTGTGATACTGATATCAACTGTACATTTGGAGCTACTGAGCAATACTATCTCTTTGCCAACCACCTTGAAAGGTAAAGGCAATACTATCTCTTTGCCAACCACCTTGAAAGGTAAAGGCAATACTATCTCTTTGCCAACCACCTTGAAAGGTAAAGGCAATACTATCTCTTTGCCAACCACATTGAAAGGTAAAGGCAATACTATCTCTTTGCCAACCACCTTGAAAGGTAAAGGCAATACTATCTCTTTGCCAACCACCTTGAAAGGTAAAGGCAATACTATCTCTTTGCCAGCCACCTTGAAATGTAAAGGCAATACTATCTCTTTGCCAACCACATTGAAAGGTAAAGGCAATACTATCTCTTTGCCAACCACCTTGAAAGGTAAAGGCAATACTATCTCTTTGCCAACCACCTTGAAAGGTAAAGGCAATACTATCTCTTTGCCAGCCACCTTGAAAGGTAAAGGCAATACTATCTCTTTGCCAGCCACCTTGAAAGGTAAAGGCAATACTATCTCTTGCCAACCACATTGAAAGGTAAAGGCAATACTATCTCTTTGCCAACCACCTTGAAAGGTAAAGGCAATACTATCTCTTTGCCAGCCACCTTGAAAGGTAAAGGCAATACTATCTCTTTGCCAACAACCTTGAAAGGTAAAGGCAATACTATCTCTTTGCCAGCCACCTTGAAAGGTAAAGGCAATACTATCTCTTTGCCAACCACCTTGAAAGGTAAAGGCAATACTATCTCTTTGCCAGCCACCTTGAAAGGTAAAGGCAATACTATCTCTTTGCCAACCACCTTGAAAGGTAAAGGCAATACTATCTCTTTGCCAACAACCTTGAAAGGTAAAGGCAATACTATCTCTTTGCCAACCACCTTGAAAGGTAAAGGCAATACTATCTCTTTGCCAGCCACCTTGAAAGGTAAAGGCAATACTATCTCTTTGCCAACCACCTTGAAAGGTAAAGGCAATACTATCTCTTTGCCAACAACCTTGAAAGGTAAAGGCAATACTATCTCTTTGCCAACCACCTTGAAAGGTAAAGGCAATACTATCTCTTTGCCAGCCACCTTGAAAGGTAAAGGCAATACTATCTCTTTGCCAACCACCTTGAAAGGTAAAGGCAATACTATCTCTTTGCCAACCACCTTGAAAGGTAAAGGCAATACTATCTCTTTGCCAACCACCTTGAAAGGTAAAGGCAATACTATCTCTTTGCCAGCCACCTTGAAAGGTAAAGGCAATACTATCTCTTTGCCAACCACATTGAAAGGTAAAGGCAATACTATCTCTTTGCCGACCACCTTGAAAGGTAAAGGCAATACTATCTCTTTGCCAACCACATTGAAAGGTAAAGGCAATACTATCTCTTTGCCAACCACCTTGAAAGGTAAAGGCAATACTATCTCTTTGCCAACCACATTGAAAGGTAAAGGCAATACTATCTTTTTGCCAACCACCTTGAAAGGTAAAGGCAATACTATCTCTTTGCCAACCACATTGAAAGGTAAAGGCAATACTATCTCTTTGCCAACCACATTGAAAGGTAAAGGCAATACTATCTCTTTGCCAGCCACATTGAAAGGGGAAGTCTGGAATGCCATGTAAATTGAAAAGTTGATGTACACATTATGTCAGTTGAAATCTCGTCGTGCTGCCTCTCCTTAAAT
This sequence comes from Oncorhynchus kisutch, assembly GCF_002021735.2. Classification (NCBI taxonomy): domain Eukaryota; kingdom Metazoa; phylum Chordata; class Actinopteri; order Salmoniformes; family Salmonidae; genus Oncorhynchus; species Oncorhynchus kisutch. The sequence continues at coordinate 74,952,517 of NC_034175.2, read as the reverse complement.
ATTTGTTGACGAGAAAAGCCTCTTCGTTGTTTTCTACACCATAGCATCACCACCCCTGACTTAGCTACTTTACTGAGGAGAAATGTGGTGACTTTGACTGAGATATGTGGTTATCTCACGTCGCTACCTTAAAAGATGACTAACTATAAGTCGACTTGGATAAGAGCGTCTGCTAAATTATTCAAATGTAAAAAAAGAAAAAAGAAAGTACATTTAAAAAATAAGTGTTTTTTGTTCAGAGAACAGAGCAGGGTTTCTCAGTGTCGGGTCGGGTCTGGTCGGGTTTGGTCGGAGTCCAAGAAGCAGCAGCGTGAGGAGAGAGGAGGGAAGCATTTAACTCACTTCCCTCTCTGTCTGCCTTGTCATTCTCTTCAGACACCCGGGGGGGGGGGGGGGGGGAGAAGTGAGTTAAAGGAGTACTGACTCTCACAGAGACTCACAGAGGATGAAGAGAGGAAGAGATATCAACAAGCAGAGAACTCTGGAAGACTTCTGAAGACTTCTGAAACCGACACTGAAACTGGTGCTCTCTTACTGACTAACATTTTTCAAAAACCAAGGAGGGATTCAACACCTGACCAGATGTACCAGAGGTCAGGGCAATGCACAGGAATGGAGGGTTAACGTTTGACTGAAGAGGAATAAGCAGAACTGAACAACATATTAAAGACTGAGCTTTGTTAGTGCACTTTTTTCTGGTTATCGAAGAGAACCACATTTCAGTGTCAACCATGAACGTTCTACCTAACCTCATGATCAGGTCTCACCAGGACGAGCCTCTTCCTCTCTGCTCCCCAGACCGCTACCTCCAGGATTTCTCCTCCTGGTGTCCCCCAGGGCTAGGTGCTGATCATGGGAACAGGCTGGGGGCCATGGGGGCACTAATTGGGCGTGAGAGACCAGGAAAACCCCCAATGGAGCTTAGGAGGAAGATCAACAGCCTGGAGAGGAAGAGGATGCAGGACCTGAACGTCGCCATGGACGCTCTGAGGGAGGTGATGGTGCCTTACGCTTCCTCCTCTCCTTCCTCCTCGTCCTCCTCCCAGGGGCCACACTGCAACCAGCAGCAGCTAGGACCCCAACCTGGACGCAGGCTCTCCAAGATCTCTACCTTAGTCCTCGCCCGTAACTATATTCTCCTCCTTGGCTTGTCTCTGCAGGAGATGCGTCGGCTCCTTGGGGAGGTCAGTGTTGGGGTGGGGGTTAACGCAAGGCCCGTCCCCAGGCTGCTCCTGGCCGGGGGGTGGCCCCTCTTCACCAGCCCCAGTCAGCTACTCCTTTCCTCCGAGTCTCTCCTGACCTCTGCCTCCTCCTCCAAGTGTCCTCTTCTGCCCTCTGGCCACTTGGAGGGCCCCGTGGTCCCAGTGCAGTGGGGCTCAGCTGGGGTTCCTGGAGGGCTACTCTGCCCCTGTGTGGTGTGCACATTACCCAGGTTCAGCCACCCTAGCCCTGGACCCAGGTTCAGCCACCCTAGCCCTGGACCCAGGTTCTGCCACCCTAGCCCTGGACCCAGGTTCAGTCACCCTAGCCCTGGACCCAGGTTCCCAAAGTGAAGCCTGGCTGGGACCCAGATCAGATGTGTTCTGGTTTGGTATGAGGGTGTCTTCTGCTCTGCTCTTCTCTTCTCTACTCCATCCTACAATTATGAATTTTTCTGAGTGGACAGACTTCTGGTTATGGACACATAAGAGTTTACTTTTGTTACTGTTGAATTAATTTAGTCTTTCTCATGTCTTTGACTAATTCAGATTTTCACAATGTTGAATTTGTTGTAATGGATGCTTGTCCATTGTGTTTCTTGGACTGTGGTAAGTGAAACTTAATATCTTTTATATTTTATAAATCAATTATATTTTATAAGATAAGAGATGTTCTAACACAGTAAAATAATTGTCATTTAATATTTACCATTTACTATAAAGTTATTAAAAAAAGTGTATTCGTACAAAGTTATTTCAACAAGTGTATTTGAATAAAGTTATTTCAAAAAGAGTATTTGAATAAAGTTATTTCAACAAGTGTATTTGAATAAAGTTATTTCAAAAAGTGTATTTTCTATAAAAGTGTTTACTCACATTTTTACTTCTAGGCTTCTGTGATTAGTGACAGTGTGTGTGTGAGTGTGGGTGTGTCTGTGTGTGTTTGTGGGTGTGTGTGTGTGTGTGTGCAAATGTGTGCGGATGTGTATGGGTGTGGATGTGTGTGTCTGTGGGTGTGTGTGTGTGTGTGTGTGTGTGTGTGTGTGTGTGTGTGTGTGTGTGTGTGTGGATGTCTGTGTGTGTGGGGGGGTGGGGGGGTGTGTGTGAGTACGTGTATGTGCATCTGCACCTCAGCAATATCAATATAACCTATAACCTCCGTGGTGTCTCTTTCTCATCGTCTCCTCTCCCTTCGTCAGGGATTACAATAATGACTCAAATACTGTTGATCCGTAAGGGATTACAATAATGACTCAAATACTGTTGATCTGTAAGGGATTACAATAATGACTCAAATACTGTTGATCTATAAGGGATTACAATAATGACTCAAATACTGTTGATCCGTAAGGGATTACAATAATGACTCAAATACTGTTGATCTATAAGGGATTACAATAATGACTCAAATACTGTTGATCTATAAGGGATTACAATAATGACTCAAATACTGTCGATCCGTAAGGGATTACAATAATGACTCAAATACTGTTGATCTATAAGGGATTACAATAATGACTCAAATACTGTTGATCTATAAGGGATTACAATAATGACTCAAATACTGTTGATCTATAAGGGATTACAATAATGACTCAAATACTGTTGATCTGTAAGGGATTACAATAATGACTCAAATACTGTTGATCTATAAGGGATTACAATAATGACTCAAATACTGTTGATCTATAAGGGATTACAATAATGACTCAAATACTGTTGATCTATAAGGGATTACAATAATGACTCAAATACTGTTGATCCGTAAGGGATTACAATAATGACTCAAATACTGTTGATCTATAAGGGATTACAATAATGACTCAAATACTGTTGATCTATAAGGGATTACAATAATGACTCAAATACTGTTGATCCGTAAGGGATTACAATAATGACTCAAATACTGTTGATCTATAAGGGATTACAATAATGACTCAAATACTGTTGATCTATAAGGGATTACAATAATGACTCAAATACTGTTGATCCGTAAGGGATTACAATAATGACTCAAATACTGTTGATCTATAAGGGATTACAATAATGACTCAAATACTGTTGATATATAAGGGTTTACAATAATGACTCAAATACTGTCGATCCGTAAGGGATTACAATAATGACTCAAATACTGTTGATCTATAAGGGATTACAATAATGACTCAAATACTGTTGATCTATAAGGGATTACAATAATGACTCAAATACTGTCGATCCGTAAGGGATTACAATAATGACTCAAATACTGTTGATCTATAAGGGATTACAATAATGACTCAAATACTGTTGATCTATAAGGGATTACAATAATGACTCAAATACTGTCGATCTATAAGGGATTCCAGTAATTACTGATCCATAAGGAGACCCCCCCTCCCCTTCCCTCTCCCACCCCAAATAGTTAACCAGTCATATTCTGTTTAGCAGTATTTAGGTTAGGGTGAACCAGTCCTATTCTGTTCGGCAGTATTTAGGATTAGGGTGAACCGGTCCTATTCTGTTTAGCAGCGTCACCCCAGTCTCATCTCCATTCATCTCTCTACAAGCAAAAGATCAAACCCACCGTGTAATTACTGCCCTTTTGATTACTTCTCCCCACTCTCCTTCGCTCTTTCTCTCTCCTTCGGTCTTTCTCTCTCCTTCTCTCTGTCCCTTAATCGAATTCTTGATGTTTCCTTCTGTGTCAAGGGGCTCGTATGGGCGGTTTGGTGGCACTCATTACACTCACCTCACAATACGTTCAAACGCCCAGAAAATGTGTCTCGGTGAATGAGGTTCACGGTGCAAAACTCCTCACCCCTCTGGAAGAAAGCAGGCAGCTCCATTTAACTGGGGATAAGAGGTGGTAGGTGGGGACGGTAGGGGCGGTGGAGTGGGACACCTCACCCACGATAGACAGTAGAGAGGGTAGGCAACATAGAACCCTGGGATTGGCCCGCATGAATAATAATAATGATCATAATAATCATAAATGTTAATAAAATACTCCAAATGATTGCTAGCTGTGAACAAGGCTCTTAGTGGGGGAGACCTGTGAATGGTGGTGGCCGGCTGAAAGAAGGGAATAGTGGGGACAAAAGCAGAGGTAGATACCATTAAGTGAGATTAAGCCTAATAGGGCTTGATATTCTTACAAGGAAAAGGGAGGAGGGAGAGAAAGGAGGGGTGGACGAGGAAGGAGAGGGGCTAGATTCAGAGAGGGAGAGATCAAAGTGGGACGGCCTAACTTCAAACCCCTCTGCATTTACATATAGCTGCTTTACGTCTCCAAAGGATTAGTCACCTTTTTCCCTCTCGCTCTCTTCTCTCGCTACTCTGATACCTATACCCTCCCTCCCTCCTCACTCCATCTCCCCCTCTGTTTATTCTATCCATGTAGTCTGCTGCCTCTCTTTCTCCCTGTTGATCTCTCTCTCTCTCTCTCTCTTCTCTGGCTACTCTGATACCTATACCCTCCCTCCTCACTCCATCCCTCCATCTCCCCCTCTGTTTATTCTATCCATGGAGTCTGCTGCCTCTCTTTCTCCCTGTTGCTCTCTCTCTCTCTCTCTCTCTCTCTCTCTCTCTCTCTCTCTCTCCTCTCTCTCTCTCACACACTCTCTCTCTCTCTCTCTGTCTCGCTCTCTCTCTCTCTCTTCCCCCCCCCCTCTCTATCTCTCTCTCTCTCTCTCTCACTCTCTCTCTCACTCTCTTCCTCTCTCTCTCTCTCTCTCTCTCTCTCTCTCTCTCTCTCTCTCTCTCTCTCTCTCTCTCTCACTCTCCCCCCCCCCCTCTCTCTCAATTCAATTCAATTCAAGGGCTTTATTGGCATGGGAAACATGTGTTAACATTGCCAAAGCAAGTGAGGTAGACAACATACAAAGTGAATATATAAAGTGAAAAACAACAAAAAACTCTCTCTCTCTCTCTCTCTCTCTCTCACTCTCTCCCCCCCCCTCTCTCGCTCTCTCTCTTCTCTTCTCTGGCTACTCTGATACCTATACCCTCCCTCCTCACTCCATCACTCCATCTCCCCCTCTGTTTATTCCATCCATGGAGTCTGCTGCCTCTCTTTCTCCCTGTTGCTCTCTCTCTCTCTCTCTCTCTCTCTCTCTCTCTCTCTCCTCTCTCACACACTCTCTCTCTCTCTCTCTGTCTCGCTCTCTCTCTCTCTCTTCCCCCCCCCCCCCCCCTCTCTCTCTCTCTCTCTCTCTCTCTCTCTCTCTCTCACTCTCTTCCCCTCTCTCTCTCTCTCTCTCTCTCTCTCTCTCTCTCTCTCTCTCTCTCTCACTCTCTCCCCCCCCTCTCTCGCTCTCTCTCTTCTCTTCTCTGGCTACTCTGATACCTATACCCTCCCTCCTCACTCCATCACTCCATCTCCCCCTCTGTTTATTCCATCCATGGAGTCTGTTGCCTCTCTTTTCTCCCTGTTGCTCTCTCTCTCTCTCTCTCTCTCTCTCTCTCTCTCTCTCTCTCTCACACACTCTCTCTCTCTCTCTCTGTCTCGCTCTCTCTCTCTCTCTTCCCCCCCCCCCCCCTCTCTCTCTCTCTCTCTCTCTCTCTCTCTCTCTCTCACTCTCTTCCCCTCTCTCTCTCTCTCTCTCTCTCTCTCTCTCTCTCTCTCTCTCTCTCACTCTCTCCCCCCCCTCTCTCGCTCTCTCTCTTCTCTTCTCTGGCTACTCTGATACCTATACCCTCCCTCCTCACTCCATCACTCCATCTCCCCCTCTGTTTATTCCATCCATGGAGTCTGTTGCCTCTCTTTCTCCCTGTTGCTCTCTCTCTCTCTCTCTCTCTCTCTCTTCCTCCATTTCAATTCAATTTAAAGCCTTATTGGCATGGGAAACATGTGTTAACATTGCCAAAGCAAGTGAAGTATATAATAAACAAAAGTGAAATAAACAATAAAAATGAACAGTAAACATTACACTCACAGAAATTGCAATACAAATGTCATATTATGTCAATATACTGTGTTGTAATGATGTGTAAATAGTTAAAGTACAAAAGGGAAAAACATAAACATAAATAAAGATAAAATAAATAAACATAAATATGGGTTGTATTTACAATGGTGTTTGTTCTTCACTGGTTGCCCTTTTCTTGTGGCAACAGGTCTGGGAGTTTATCAAATGTGGCTTTGTTTTCAAATTCATTGTGGATCTGTGTAATCTGAGGGAAACATGTGTCTCTAATATGGTCATACATTGGGCAGGAGGTTAGGAAGTGCAGCTCAGTTTCCACCTCATTTTGTGGGCAGTGAGCACATAACCTGTCTTCTCTTGAGAGCCAGGTTACCATATGGAAGCCTTTCTCAATAGCAAGGCTATGCTCACTGAGTCTGTACATAGTCAAAGCTTTCCTTAAGTTTGGGTCAGTCACAGTGGACAGGTATTCTGCCGCTGTGTACTCTCTGTGTAGGGCCAAATAGCATTCTAGTTTGTTCTGTTTTTTTGTTAATTCTTTCCAATGTGTCAAGTAATTATCTTTTTGTTTTCTCATGATTTGGTTGGGTCTAATTGTGCTGCTGTCCTGGGGCTCTGTTTGTGTTTGTGAACAGAGCACCAGGACCAGCTTGCTTAGGGGGCTCTTCTCCAGGTTCATCTCTCTGTAGGTGATGGTTTAAGGGCACAAGGCGAGCCGAGTCCCAGATGCAGACAAAGGAGGCAGATGGTAGAGCTCCGATATTTATTATAACAAAGGGAGGAAGCAAAGGCAGGTCGGAGACAAGCGAGAGTTCATAAACTAGGTCAGAGTTAGGTAGTCTCAAGGTCAGGCCAGGCAGGGGTCAGAAACCAGATCCGAGCCCAAAACAGTACAAGGGGAGGCTGGTAGTCAGAACAGGCAGGAGGGTGGTCAGAACAGGCAGAGTGGTCAGGCAGAAGGTTTCGGACAGGCAAGGGTCAAACCCAGGAGGGTCAAACCCAGGAGGACTAGAAACAAACAGAGACTGGGGGGAAAAATAGGAGGAAGGAAAACCGCTGGTTGACTTGGCAAACAAGACAAACTGGCACAGAGAGACAGGAAACACAGGGATAAATACACCGGGGATAATAAGTGACACCTGGAGGGGGTGTTGACAATCAGAAGGACAGGTGAACCAGATCAGGACGTGACAGATGGCTTTGTTATGGAAGGTTTGGGAATCAATTCCTTTAGGTGGTTGTAGATTTGAACAGCTCTTTTATGGATATCGGCCTAAATCTGCTCTGCATTAATTATTAGGTGTTTATGTTGTACGCTAAGGATATTTTTGCAGAATTCTGCCGAGTCTCAATTTAGTGTGTTTCCCATTTAGTGAATTCTTGGTTGGTGAGCGGACCCCAGACCACACAACCACAAAGGGGTTCTATAACGGATTCAAGTATTTTTAGCCAGATCCTAATTGGTATGTCGAATGTTATGTTCCTTTGATGGCATAGATGGACTTTCTCAGCTCGTACACAGGTTTGTGGAAGTTACCTGTTGCGCTGATGTTTAGGCCGAGGTATGTATCGTTTTTTTGTGTGCTCTAGGGCAGGTCTTCCCAAACTGACGTGAAATTACAAATTAAACCATCTAGTGTTAGGCGAAATAACAACACAATGTTACATACAGGAAGCCTTGCCAAATAATTAACATCCAATCACATTGACCGTTACTTTCTCGCGGAAATTCAACTAACGGTCTGTATGTAGCCAAACGTAGCTGCTGCTCATTCCGTTTGCTCAATAAAATGTATAAATGGTTAAAAGGCCCATGTCCGTAGAGACACATACCAGCTCTACTGGTAGTACTGCTACTACCAGCAGTACTACACCTGCACCTGTCGACAACACAAGTTGTTCTACTTCCACGAGCACATCCAATGCTAGGGTCAGTAATTGTACATTTGTTTTTAGCCCAGCTAGCATGGACACTGACAGTTGTGAATCTGATGCAGCTGAAGAGCTACTGCTCCCTTACCCGGGAAAGCACCAATCTACTGTCCCCCTTACCCAGGAAAGCACCAAGCTACTGCCCCTTACCTGGGAAAACACCAAGCTACTGTCCCCTTACCCGGGAAAGCACCAATCTACTGCCCCCTTACTCGGGAAAGCACCAAGCTACTGCTCCCTTACCCGGGAAAGCACCAATCTACTGTCCCCTTACCCGGGAAAGCACCAATCTACTGCCCCCTTACCTGGGAAAACACCAAGCTACTGTCCCCTTACCCGGGAAAGTACCAAGCTACTGCCCCTTAGCTGGGAAAGCACCAAGCTACTGTCCCCTTACCCTGGGAAAACACCAAGCTACTGGCCCCTTACCCGGGAAAGCACCAAGCTACTGCTCCCTTACCCGGGAAAGCACCAAGCTACTGCCCCATACCTGGGAAAGCACCAAGCTACTGCTCCCTTACCCGGGAAAGCACCAAGCTACTGTCCCCTTACCAGGGAAAGCACCAAGCTACTGCACCTTAGCCCAGGAAAGCACCAAGCTACTGTCCCCCTTACCCAGGAAAGCACCAAGCTACTGCCCCTTACCTGGGAAAGCACCAAGCTACTGCTCCCTTACCCGGGAAAGCACCAAGCTACTGCCCCTTACCTGGGAAAGCACCAAGCTACTGCCACCTTACCCAGGAAAGCACCAAGCTACTGTCCCCCTTACCCAGGAAAGCACCAAGCTACTGCCCCTTACCTGGGAAAGCACCAAGCTACTGCTCCCTTACCCGGGAAAGCACCAAGCTACTGCCCCTTACCTGGGAAAGCACCAAGCTACTGCCCCCTTACCCAGGAAAGCACCAAGCTACTGTCCCCTTACCCTGGGAAAACACCAAGCTACTGGCCCCTTACCCGGGAAAGCACCAAGCTACTGCTCCCTTACCCAGGAAAGCACCAAGCTACTGCCCCATACCTGGGAAAGCACCAAGCTACTGCTCCCTTACCCGGGAAAGCACCAAGCTACTGCCCCTTACCTGGGAAAGCACCAAGCTACTGCCCCCTTACCCAGGAAAGCACCAAGCTACTGTCCCCTTACCTGGGAAAGCACCAAGCTACTGCACCTTACCCAGGAAAGCACCAAGCTACTGTCCCCTTACCTGGGAAAGCACCAAGCTACTGCACCTTACCCAGGAAAGCACCAAGCTACTGTCACCCTTACCCAGGAAAGCACCAAGCTACTACCCCTTACCCAGGAAAGCACCAAGCTACTGCCCCTTACCCAGGAAAGCACCAAGCTACTGCCCCTTACCCAGGAAAGCACCAAGCTACTGCCCCTTACCCAGGAAAGCACCAAGCTACTGTCCCCTTACCTGGGAAAACACCAAGCTACTGCCCCTTACCCAGAAAGCACCAAGCTACTGTCCCCCTTACCCGGGAAAGCACCAAGCTACTGTCCCCCTTACCCGGGAAAGCACCAAGCTGCTGTCCCCCTTACCCAGGAAAGCACCAAGCTACTGCCCCCTTACCAGGGAAAGCACCAAGCTACTGCCCCCTTACCCTGGGAAAGCACCAAGCTACTGGCCCCTTACCCAGGAAAGCACCAAGCTACTGCCCCCTTACCTGGGAAAGCACCAAGCTACTGCCCCTTACCCAGGAAAGCACCAAGCTACTGCCCCTTACCCAGGAAAGCACCAAGCTACTGTCCCCTTACCTGGGAAAACACCAAGCTACTGCCCCTTACCCAGAAAGCACCAAGCTACTGTCCCCCTTACCCGGGAAAGCACCAAGCTACTGTCCCCCTTACCCGGGAAAGCACCAAGCTGCTGTCCCCCTTACCCAGGAAAGCACCAAGCTACTGCCCCCTTACCAGGGAAAGCACCAAGCTACTGCCCCCTTACCCTGGGAAAGCACCAAGCTACTGGCCCCTTACCCAGGAAAGCACCAAGCTACTGCCCCCTTACCTGGGAAAGCACCAATCTACTGTCCCCCGTACCCAGGAAAGCACCGAACAACAGACAGGAATGTTGGGCCATCGAAGAGGTGCAAATATGATGAGAACAACATTGATTTGGGGTTCACTTATGTCGGGAGTAGTACCTTTCCTCAGTCACAGTGTGTTATATGTGCTACAGTACTATCTCACAACTCGATGAAACCCTCACTCAAATACAGGTAGCCTTGTCAAATGATTAACATCCAATCACATTAACCGTTACTCATCCAATCACATCAACCGTTACTCATCCAATCACATTAACCGTTACTCATCCAATCACATTAACCGTTACTCTCTCGATCGAAACCTTCACTCTTGCTCAGACATTTAGAAACGAAACATGCCAATTTGAAAAATAAGCCACAGGAGTTTTTTTGAGCGAGAATTAACTTCTTAAGGTATAGGGGGCATCATTTATACTTTTGGATAAATAGCCTTCCCAATTTCAACTTCCGGCTAGTCATGCCAAGAATATAAGATATGCATATTATTATTTAATTTAAAAAGAATTTTGCTCTCTGTCTGTTCTCTGACTGGTGACATCCACTTCCACTGGATGTCACCAGTCTTTGGAATTTGGTTGAGATTATTCCTTTGTACAATGAAGAAGTACGGCCATCTAGGAACTGGGTAACACTGTTGAGAGTTGCGCAAGACTTGAAAAGTAGCTTGGTTTGTTGTCTTCCTGTATTGAACACAGATAGACCCGTCTTCAATTTGATCGAATATTAACGTTTAAAAATACCTAAAGTCGTATTACAAAAATAGTTTGAAATGTTTTGGCAAAGTTTCAGGCAACTTTTGAGATATTTTGTAGTGACGTTGAGCAATTTGGAAGCTGTTTTTTTATGGATCAAACGCACCAAATAAATGGACATTTTGGATATATATGGACGGAATTAATCGAACAAAAGGACCAATTGTGATGTTTATGGGACATATTGGAGTGCCAACAAAAGAAGCTCGTCAAAGGTAATGCATGTTTTATATTTTATTTCAGCATTTTGTGTAGCGCCTGCAGGGTTGAAATATGCTACTCTCCTTGTTTACAGTTGTGCTATCATCAGATAATAGCTTCTTATGCTTTCCCCGAAAAGCCTTTTTAAAATCTGACATGTTGGCTGGATTCACAACAAGTGTAGCTTTCATTTAGTATCTTACATGTGTGAGTTAATCAGCACTGCTCAATAGGACCAGGGAGACACCAGAGGTGCCCAGGACAATGCAGACAATCACACACGCACACACACGCACACACGCACACGCACGCACACACACATGCATGCACACACACACACACACACACACACACACACACACACACACACACACACACACACACACACACACACACACACACACACACACACACACACACACACACACACACACACACACACACACACATGACTCTTAAACATCCTACAATAACACATGCAACATACAAAAGAAACAGATAGGGACAACAAGGCAAAAAGGAAAGTTACGTCAGGTCAGTTAAAAGCATTTATGTCATTCTGTTCCTCTCTATCTCTCTCTCCCTCGCTGTCTCTCCCTCTTCTGTCTGTCTCCACCTCTCTATCTCCCTCTCTGTCTCCCTCTCCCTCGCTGTCTCTCCCTCTCCTCTCCTCTCCTCTCTGTCTCCCTCCCATCTCTGTCTCCCTCCCCCTCTCTGTCTCCCTCCCCGTCTCTGTCTCCCTCCCCATCTCTGTCTCCCTCCCCCTCTCTGTCTCCCTCTTCTGTCTGTCTCCCTCCCCCCTCTCTATCTCCCTCTACCTCTCTGTCTCTCTCTCCCTCGCTGTCTCCCTCTCCCTCGCTGTCTCTCCCTCTCCTCTCCTCTCCTCTCCTCTCTGTCTCCCTCCCCGTCTCTGTCTCCCTCCCCCTCTCTGTCTCCCTCTACCTCTCTGTCTCCCTCCCCCTCTCTGTCTCCCTCCCCCTCTCTATCTCCCTCTACCTCTGTCTCTCCCTCTCCTCTCCTCTCTGTCTCCCTCCCCCTCTCTATCTCCCTCTACCTCTCTGTCTCTCCCTCTCCTCTCCTCTCTGTCTCCCTCCCCCTCTCTATCTCCCTCAACCTCTCTGTCTCTCCCTCTCCTCTCCTCTCTGTCTCCCTCCACCTCTCTGTCTCCCTCCCCCTCTCTGTCTCCCTCCCACTCCCACTCTCTGTCTCTTTCTCCCTCTCTGTCTCTCTCTTTCTCTCTCTGTTTCTCTCTCCCTATCTGTCTCCCTCCCTCCTCTCTCCCTCTCTCCCTCTCTCTCTTTCTCTCCCTCATTTTCCCAGTGCATGCGTGAGTTACAGAGCCTGTACGACCTGTAGAGAAGGGAGGGTCCAGGAAGTTCAACGGACCACTGTTGAAGACTGATTGAGGGCCATCTATCGTTCCTGCAGGGTGAATGGAGGAGTGTGAGAGCAGACCTGTTCCTCCTTTCAGCCCAACGGCTCCCAGATTTATCTTCTCCGTCCCTGCTTCTTTATCCCGGCACTCTGGGGGACCGGCATCCTCACTGTGAGTTATCAAGGCTGTGTGAGTGTGTGCGATATATCAAACTCTCAACTAATATGGGAACCAAGCGGCTGGTGGTCTGGAGTAGACTGTGATATATATAGACCTAATGGCTGGTGGTCTGGAGTAGACTGTGATATATATAGACCTAATGGCTGGTGGTCTGGAGTAGACTGTGATATATATAGACCTAATGGCTGGTGGTCTGGAGTAGACTGTGATATATATAGACCTGGTGGCTGGAGGTCTGGAGTAGACTGTGATATATATAGACCTAATGGCTGGTGGTCTGGAGTAGACTGTGATATATATAGACCTGGTGGCTGGTGGTCTGGGGTAGACTGTGATATATATAGACCTAATGGCTGGTGGTCTGGGGTAGACTGTGATATATATAGACCTGGTGGCTGGTGGTCTGGGGTAGACTGTGATATATATAGACCTAATGGCTGGTGGTCTGGGGTAGACTGTGATATATATAGACCTAATGGCTGGTGGTCTGGGGTAGACTGTGATATATATAGACCTAATGGCTGGTGGTCTGGGGTAGACTGTGATATATATAGACCTGGTGGCTGGTGGTCTGGGGTAGACTGTGATATATATAGACCTAATGGCTGGTGGTCTGGGGTAGACTGTGATATATATAGACCTAATGGCTGGTGGTGTGGGGTAGACTGTGATATATATAGACCTAATGGCTGGTGGTGTGGGGTAGACTGTGATGTATATAAACCTAGTTGCAAATTCAACATCTTCTGCACATCCCCTGTCCTTAACCAGTCTACTTAACGAGTGAACGTGTGGAGTCCCAGGGGTAGAAAGGTCTAATCCATAAATTCCATCTCCTCATTGAGAGAAATGGACCTCCATTTGCATTCTAACTCTTGTTATTTATCTCTCACCCCACTAACATTATCCCTCTTCTACTGTCCCCCCACTAACACCATTATCCCTCCTCTACTGTCCCCCCACTGACTAACACCATTATCCCTCCTGTACTGTCCCCCCACTAACACCATTATCCCTCCTGTACTGTCCCCCACTAACACCATTATCCCTCCTGTACTGTCCCCACCACTAACACCATTATCCCTCCTGTACTGTCCCCACCACTAACACCATTATCCCTCCTCTACTGTCCCCCCACTAACACCATTGGTGATCCCTATTGCATCCACATTAACCATCTTTACTGGTAATATATGTCAATCAATCTCCTGTTAGGACTGGTAATATCAATCAATCTCCTGTTAGGACTGGTAATATCAATCAATCTCCTGTAAGGACTGGTAATATCAATCAATCAATCTCCTGTAAGGATGGGTAATATCAATCAATCTCCTGTTAGGACTGGTAATATCAATCAATCAATCTCCTGTAAGGACTGGTTATATCAATCAATCTCCTGTAAGGACTGGTAATATCAATCAATCTCCTGTTAGGATGGGTAATATCAATCAATCAATCTCCTGTTAGGATGGGTAATATCAATCAATCAATCAATCTCCTGTTAGGATGGGTAATATCAATCAATCTCCTGTTAGGACTGGTAATATCAATCAATCTCCTGTTAGGACTGGTAATATCAATCAATCAATATCCTGTTAGGACTGGTAATACCAATCAATCAATCAATCTCCTGTAAGGACTGGTAATATCAATCAATCTCCTGTTAGGACTGGTAATATCAATCAATCTCCTGTTAGGACTGGTAATATCAATCAATCTCCTGTTAGGATGGATAATATCAATCAATCTCCTGTTAGGACTGGTAATATCAATCAATCTCCTGTTAGGACTGGTAATATCATTCAATCTCCTGTTAGGATGGGTAATATCAATCAATCTCCTGTTAGGACTGGTAATATCAATCAATTAAACTTTATTTTATATAGCTACTTTCTTACCACAAATGTAGTTCAACGTTCTTATCAAATAAATATAAAAATAAGATAAAACAAAATCAAGATGGACATGAATAAAATACAATACTAACCACTGACCTCATGACCTTAGTGAGTTCCTCTCTCCCAACACAATACTAACCACTGACTTCATGACCTTAGTGAGTTCCTCTCTCACAATACTAACCACTGACCTCATGACCTTAGTGAGTTCCTCTCTCCCAACACAATACTAACCACTGACTTCATGACCTTAGTGAGTTCCTCTCTCACAATACTAACCACTGACCTCATGACCTTAGTGAGTTCCTCTCTCCCAACACAATACTCACCACTGACCTCATGACCTTAGTGAGTTCATCTCCCAGCACAACACTAACCACTGACCTCATGACCTTAGTGAGTTCCTCTCTCCCAGCACAACACTAACCACTGACCTCATGACCTTAGTGAGTTCCTCTCTCCCAACACAATACTAACCACTCATGACCTTAGTGAGTCCCTCTCTCCTAACACAATACTAACCACTGACCTCATGACCTTAGTGAGTTCCTCTCTCCCAACACAATACTAACCACTGACCTCATGACCATAGTGAGTTCCTCTCTCCCAACACAATACTAACCACTGACCTCATGACCATAGTGAGTTCCTCTCTCCTAACACAATACTAACCACTGACCTCATGACCTTAGTGAGTTCCTCTCTCCCAACACAATACTAACCACTGACCTCATGACCTTAGTGAGTTCCTCTCTCCCAACACAATACTAACCACTGACCTCATGACCTTAGTGAGTTCCTCTCGCCTAACAGCACCACCCTTTTAAGATGTTAAACCTATGTCCGGAGGATTTAAATTCTAGATACTTAAAATTGTAGGACTTAAATTAAAATGTAGGACTTACACTTGAAAATTCTAGATACGATTTTGGGTGGAACGACTTGTGGTCTTGATTTAGACAAATCTGTACCTACCCCACACAAATTTACAACGAGAATCTGTACCTACCCCACACAAATTTACAACGAGAATCTGTACCTACCCCACACAAATTTACAACGAGAATCTGTACCTACCCCACACAAATTTACAACGAGAATCTGTACCTACCCCACACAAATTTACAACGAGAATCTGTACCTACCCCACACAAATTTACAACGAGAATCTGTACCTACCCCACACAAATTTACAACGAGAATCTGTACCTACCCCACACAAATTTACAACGAGAATCTGTACCTACCCCACACAAATTTACAACGAGAATCTGTACCTAGCCCACACAAATTTACAATGAGAATCTGTACCTACCCCACACAAATTTACAACGAGAATCTGTACCTACCCCACACAAATTTACAACGAGAATCTGTACCTACCCCACACAAATTTACAATGAGAATCTGTACCTACCCCACACAAATTTACAACGAGAATCTGTACCTACCCCACACAAATTTACAACGAGAATCTGTACCTACCCCACACAAATTTACAACGAGAATCTGTACCTACCCCACACAAATTTACAACGAGAATCTGTACCTACCCCACACAAATTTACAACGAGAATCACTACCTAGCCCACACAAATTTACAATGAGAATCTGTACCTACCCCACACAAATTTACAACGAGAATCTGTACCTACCCCACACAAATTTACAACGAGAATCTGTACCTACCCCACACAAATTTACAACGAGAATCTGGACCTACCCCACACAAATTTACAACGAGAATCTGTACCTACCCCACACAAATTTAAAACGAGAATCTGTACCTACCCCACACAAATTTACAACGAGAATCTGTACCTACCCCACACAAATTTACAACGAGAATCTGTACCTACCCCACACAAATTTACAACGAGAATCTGTACCTACCCCACACAAATTTACAACGAGAATCTGTACCTACCTCACACAAATTTACAACGAGAATCTGTACCTAGCCCACACAAATTTACAATGAGAATCTGTACCTACCCCACACAAATTTACAACGAGAATCTGTACCTACCCCACACAAATTTACAACGAGAATCTCTACCTACCCCACACAAATTTACAATGAGAATCTGTACCTACCCCACACAAATTTACAACGAGAATCTGTACCTACCCCACACAAATTTACAACGAGAATCTGTACCTACCCCACACAAATTTACAACGAGAATCTGTACCTACCCCACACAAATTTACAACGAGAATCTGTACCTACCCCACACAAATTTACAACGAGAATCTGTACCTAGCCCACACAAATTTACAATGAGAATCTGTACCTACCCCACACAAATTTACAACGAGAATCTGTACCTACCCCACACAAATTTACAACGAGAATCTGTACCTACCCCACACAAATTTACAACGAGAATCTGTACCTACCCCACACAAATTTACAACGAGAATCTGTACCTACCCCACACAAATTTACAACGAGAATCTGGACCTACCCCACACAAATTTACAACGAGAATCTGTACCTACCCCACACAAATTTAAACGAGAATCTGTACCTACCCCACACAAATTTACAACGAGAATCTGTACCTACCCCACACAAATTTACAACGAGAATCTGTACCTACCCCACACAAATTTACAACGAGAATCTGTACCTACCCCACACAAATTTACAACGAGAATCTGTACCTACCCCACACAAATTTACAATGAGAATCTGTACCTACCCCACACAAATTTACAACGAGAATCTGTACCTACCCCACACAAATTTACAACGAGAATCTGTACCTACCCCACACAAATTTACAACGAGAATCTGGACCTACCCCACACAAATTTACAACGAGAATCTGTACCTACCCCACACAAATTTAAAACGAGAATCTGTACCTACCCCACACAAATTTACAACGAGAATCTGTACCTACCCCACACAAATTTACAACGAGAATCTGTACCTACCCCACACAAATTTACAACGAGAATCTGTACCTACCCCACACAAATTTACAACGAGAATCTGTACCTACCCCACACAAATTACAACGAGAATCTGTACCTAGCCCACACAAATTTACAATGAGAATCTGTACCTACCCCACACAAATTTACAACGAGAATCTGTACCTACCCCACACAAATTTACAACGAGAATCTGTACCTACCCCACACAAATTTACAATGAGAATCTGTACCTACCCCACACAAATTTACAACGAGAATCTGTACCTACCCCACACAAATTTACAACGAGAATCTGTACCTACCCCACACAAATTTACAACGAGAATCTGTACCTACCCCACACAAATTTACAACGAGAATCTGTACCTACCCCACACAAATTTACAACGAGAATCTGTACCTAGCCCACACAAATTTACAATGAGAATCTGTACCTACCCCACACAAATTTACAACGAGAATCTGTACCTACCCCACACAAATTTACAACGAGAATCTGTACCTACCCCACACAAATTTACAACGAGAATCTGTACCTACCCCACACAAATTTACAACGAGAATCTGTACCTACCCCACACAAATTTACAACGAGAATCTGGACCTACCCCACACAAATTTACAACGAGAATCTGTACCTACCCCACACAAATTTAAAACGAGAATCTGTACCTACCCCACACAAATTTACAACGAGAATCTGTACCTACCCCACACAAATTTACAACGAGAATCTGTACCTACCCCACACAAATTTACAACGAGAATCTGTACCTACCCCACACAAATTTACAACGAGAATCTGTACCTACCCCACACAAATTTACAATGAGAATCTGTACCTACCCCACACAAATTTACAACGACAATCTGTACCTACCCCACACAAATTTACAACGAGAATCTGTACCTACCCCACACAAATTTACAACGATAATCTGGACCTACCCCACACAAATTTACAACGAGAATCTGTACCTACCCCACACAAATTTAAAACGAGAATCTGTACCTACCCCACACAAATTTACAACGAGAATCTGTACCTACCCCACACAAATTTACAACGAGAATCTGTACCTACCCCACACAAATTTACAACGAGAATCTGTACCTACCCCACACAAATTTACAATGAGAATCTGTACCTACCCCACACAAATTTACAATGAGAATCTGTACCTACCCCACACAAATTTACATCGAGAATCTGTACCTACCCCACACAAATTTACAACGAGAATCTGTACCTACCCCACACAAATTTACAACGAGAATCTGTACCTAGCCAACACAAATTTACAATGAGAATCTGTACCTACCCCACACAAATTTACAACGAGAATCTGTACCTACCCCACACAAATTTACAACGAGAATCTGTACCTACCCCACACAAATTTACAACGAGAATCTGTACCTACCCCACACAAATTTACAACGAGAATCTGTACCTACCCCACACAAATTTACAACGAGAATCTGTACCTACCCCACACAAATTTACAACGAGAATCTGTACCTACCCCACGCAAATTTACAACGAGAATCTGTACCTAGCCCACACAAATTTACAATGAGAATCTGTACCTACCCCACACAAATTTACAACGAGAATCTGTACCTACCCCACACAAGTCCTCTCTACCACTAACATCCTTCAGTGTAAAGGACCTGCCAGGTTCCACTTCACACTGTGATGTATTCTCTCAGCTGCTCTGAGTGTGTGTACCTGGCCTCTCTCTGCTCTCTAAATAAAAGTCATGTGTGAAGTGGAGAACAAACACTCAAACACTCCTAGCTCCACGGCCCACTGAGTGTGTGTGTCTGCGTATAAGTGTATGAGTGTGTGTGTGTGTTTGTGCATTTCTCGTAAGTGTATGTGTGTGTGTGTGTGAGAGAGAGCCGTGTGTGTTTGTGTGTGTGTGTCTGTGTGTTTGTATCACAGTGGTAATGACCCCCTGGACCTCTCTATGACCTCTGAACCCCTAGCTGAACCCCAGCGCCCAGGGACCAGAAATTCCAGTTAACACATCATACAGGCCTTTATTCTCTCTCTCAGGCATTTCTCCCCTCACTAAACGTTGCCCCGGCGTCGACAGTGGCTGACAGGAACCAGCTCCTCTGTTTTCCTGTCTTCTTTCTCTTTCTTCTCTTTCTTCTCTGTCCTCTGTTTGGGCTCCTCTTTCTTACCCCCTTTTCTGGTTAATTGAGTTGTTTGGCAGGCGGGCTTGTCAAACAGTGGCGGCTACGTGGGGAGTCCGTGGGGCGGAGGAGGCTCCGACACACAGAGGGAGAACCACCCCCCATTGTGCTTGCCTAGACGGGTTAGTTTTTCACCGTTAGTGCCGCATTAGTGCACCCGGGGGAAAAGAGTGAGAGACAGAGAGAGAAAGAGGGAGGGAGGGAGAAAGAAAGAAAGACTGAGAAATAGAGAGAGAGAGAGACAGAGAGAAAGAGAGAGGGAGGGAGAAAGAGAGAGAGAGCGAGAGAGAGAGAGCGAGAGAAAGAGAGAGGGAGGGAGGGAGAAAGAGAGAGAGAGAAAGAGAGAGAGAGAGCGAGAGAAAGAGAGAGGGGGGGAGAAAGAGAGAGAGAGAGAGTGAGAGAGAGCGAGAGAAAGAGAGAGGGAGTGAGAAAGAGAGAGGGAGTGAGAAAGAGAGAGAGAGAAAGAGAGAGGGAGGGAGAAAGAGAGAGGGAGGGAGAAAGAAAGAAGGAGAGAGAGAGCGAGAGAGAGAGATAACATAATTAAAAACGTGTATATAATCTCTGTGATATATTTGTTTTTACAGCCTACTCGTGGACAGCAATCATAAAGTCAAACAGCTTCAGTTAAACATTTAAAATACCATTAAAATGACTTCAAAGTTGAATGTTGTTAAAATATCTTGGAAGAAGGAAACACAACCTGAGAATAATAACAAACTTAGTCTCTCACTTTCAACCTGGTCTGAGGGTCTATGAGGCCTTTTAGCATGGCCCAGATACGGTGACTTCATGAAGCCTGGTTAGGTTGTCCTGCCATAGGGTGACTCATGAAGCCTGGTTATGTTGTCCTGCCATAGGGTGACTCATGAAGCCTGGTTAGGTTGTCCTGTCATAGGGTGACTCCATGAAGCCTGGTTAGGTTATCCTGCCATAGGGTGACTCCATGAAGCCTGTTGAGGTTTTCCTGCCATAGGGTGACTCCATGAAGCCTGTTGAGGTTGTCCTGCCATAGGGTGACTCCATGAAGCCTGTTGAGGTTGTCCTGCCATAGGGTGACTCCATGAAGCCTGTTGAGGTTGTCCTGCCATGGGGTGACTCCATGAAGCCTGGTTAGGTTGTCCTGCCATAGGGTGACTCCATGAAGCCTGTTGAGGTTGTCCTGCCATGGGGTGACTCCATGAAGCCTGGTTAGGTTGTCCTGCCATAGGGTGACTCCATGAAGCCTGGTAACATGGTCCTACAGGGTGGACATACAGGCTGTGGAGCTCAGTGAGAAGCAATGGAGTGCAGGCACTCAGATCAGCTCAACAAATACTATAAACATATCTTATACGAGAGAGAGAGAGTCCCCGCAAGCAGCACGCAAACACTGGCTGTGTGAAGCTATCAATCAAGGCTTGGGATGGATTAAGAGACAGAATCTTAGTAAAAACTAAATATCCAACCTTATATATTTAATATATATTGTATTTCAGATGTAACATATTTTACAATTTCATATCTTTGAACATTCAGAGAAGGAAAATGTATTGACGTAAATACAGCAATATCCTGGATGTCCAGTATCATGGACACCACTGGAATTGTGGGTAATAATTTACACAGAGGAATTACGATACAGCCTGAATGCACATATGAGTTGCAATATGTACATTTTTCCCGAGACCACTATTTTACTGGGGCGGCAGGGTAGCCTAGTGGTTAGAGGTTGCAAGAGTTAGAGTAACCGAAAGGTTGCAAGTTCAAATCCCCGAGCTGACAAGGTACAAATCTGTCGTTCTGCCCCTGAACAGGCAGTTAACCCACTGTTCCTAGGCCGTCATTGAAAATAAGAATTTGTTCTTAACTGACTTGCCTAGTAAAATAATTTTAAAAAAGTAAAATTACTATTCATAGTGTCACTAAATATGTAAATATTTCACATTGACATTTTACAACGTCTTGTTTGTATTCAAAGGAAACATTTAAACATAATAATGTAATCATGTTTATTATTGTAAGCCAGATGTATACTGCTCAATAAAAATGAAGGGAACACTTAAACAACACAATGTAACTCCAAGTCAATCACACTTCTGTGAAATCAAACTGTCCACTTAGGCCGTAGGAGGGCAACAACCCAGCAGCAGGACCGCTACCTCCGCCTTTGTGCAAGGAGGAGCAGGAGGAGCACTGCCAGAGCCCTGCAAAATGACCTCCAGCAGGCCACAAATGTGCATGTGTCTGCTCAAACGGTCAGAAACAGACTCCATGAGGGTGGTATGAGGGCGTCCACATGAGGGTGGTAATGAGGGCGTCCACAGGTGGGGGTTGTGCTTACAGCCCAACCCTGTGCAGGACGTTTGGCATTTGCCAGAGAACACCAAGATTGGCAATTTCGCCACTGGTGCCCTGTGCGCTTCACATATGAAAGCAAGTTCACACTGAGCACATGTGACAGACGTGACAGAGTCTGGAGACGCCGTGGAGAATGTTCTGCTGCCTGCAACATCCTCCAGCATGACCGGTTTGGCGGTGGGTCAGTCATGGTGTGGGGTGGCATTTCTTTGGGGGGCCGCGCAGCCCTCCATGTGCTCGCCAGAGGTAGCCTGACTGCCATTAGGTACCGAGATGAGATCCTCAGACCCCTTGTGAGACCATATGCTGGTGCGGTTGGCCCTGGGTTCCTCCTAATGCAAGACAATGCTAGACAATGCTAGACCTCATGTGGCTGGAGTGTGTCAGCAGTTCCTGCAAGAGGAAGGCATTGATGCCAATACAGTGTGTTGCGCATCATTTCTGGATGCTGGATATACCATGATGATGTACGTCTGTGTTTTCTCAACGCCTGTGTTAACTCTGCTACCCCAGAGTACTAGCCTAATGGTATGATCCACCCTGCCTGTGTTAACTCTGCTGCCCCAGAGTACTAGCCTAATGGTATGATCCACCCTGCCTGTGTTAACTCTGCTGCCCCAGAGTACTAGCCTAATGGTATGATCCACCCTGCCTGTATTAACTCTGCTGCCCCAGAGTACTAGCCTAATGGTATGATCCAGCCTGCCTGTGTTAACTCTGCTGCCCCAGAGTACTAGCCTAATGGTATGATCCACCCTGCCTGTGTTAACTCTGCTGCCCCAGAGTACTAGCCTAATGGTATGATCCACCCTGCCTGTGTTAACTCTGCTGCCCCAGAGTACTAGCCTAATGGTATGATCCACCCTGCCTGTGTTAACTCTGCTGCCCCAGAGTACTAGCCTAATGGTATGATCCACCCTGCCTGTGTTAACTCTGCTGCCCCAGAGTATGAGCCTAATGGTATGATCCAGCCTGCCTGTGTTAACTTTGCTGCCCCAGAGTATGAGCCTAATGGTATGATCCAGCCTGCCTGTATTAACTCTGCTTCCCCAGAGTACTAGCCTAATGGTATGATCCACCCTGCCTGTATTAACTCTGCTTCCCCAGAGTACTAGCCTAATGGTATGATCCAGCCTGCCTGTGTTAACTCTGCTGCCCCAGAGTACTAGCCTAATGGTATGATCCACCCTGCGTGTGTTAACTCTGCTGCCCCAGAGTACTAGCCTAATGGTATGATCCACCCTGCCTGTGTTAACTCTGCTTCCCCAGTGTGATGGTATGAACGATATGCACCCTCACACTCCTGCCCTTCTCCATCTAACCAGGTCCCGGGTGAGAGCATCATCCCTCTCCACGGTACCTATCCGTCTGCTCTCCCAAACACCAGACAGCCCACCACATACACACAGAGACAGCCAAGGGCAAAGGATGTGTCTGTGTGTGTGTGTGTGTGGGTATGTGTACGTTTTGTCTATGTGTGTTTATTGTTCAATTACAGACACTCCTGTACAAGGTCTGGACCTGAGCCACTGTACTGCACCTCTCCTCATCCTCCCATCCCTCCCCTCCTCGTCCTACTCCTCCCTGCTATTCACCCCCCCCCCCCACACACCCTGTCCTTCTGGGGCATTCTGACAGCCTCCCCCCAGCCGTCAGACAGCCGTTCTGCTGACCAGCACAAACCCCGGACACACCGGCCCAAGGGCGGAGGAAGTGGGGGTGTAAGTGGGTTGCAGGGGGGGTACAAGGAGGGGTGGGGTTGGGGGTACAGAGTGGGAGCAGGGGGGCACAGCATGGACCAACTCTCCTTCAGCCTGCCGGAATGCCAAAACCAGCCGGCAGGGTCAGGGCTGGAGCTTCTCAGAGAGAGAGAAGAGTGAAGAGAGAGAGAGAGAGAGAGAGAGAGAGAAGGGAGAGAGAGTGAGAGAGAGAAAATAGAAAAAGAGAGAGAGCAGAGAGAAAGAAAGAGCGAGAGAAAGAAAGAGAGAGAGAGAAAGTGAGAGACAGCGAAACAGAGAGAAAGATAGTGAGGTGGAGAGAGAAGAGAGAGAGAGAAAGAGAGAGATCAAAAGAGCAAGAGAAAGAAAGAGAGAGAGAGAGAAAGTGAGAGACAGAGAGACAAAGAAAGATAGGGAGGTGGAGAGAGAGAGAAGAGAGAGAGAGAAAGAAAGAGAGAGAAAGAGAGAGGAAGTGAGACAGAGACAGAGAGAAAGAGAGAGAGGTAGAGAGAGAGCGAGAGAGCGAGGGAGGACAAGAGAGTGCTCTGCATTCTGATGAAATATGATCCAAACAACAGAGCCATCTAACCTGCCCTTTAATTCACCTATGAATTCAGGACTACTCAAATATTATTTGAAAAGGTCCGGTCACACAAATTTCCTCGGTGGCAAAGGTGGATGGATATTGTAATTTATCGGCATAGTAACAAACCCCCACCTCTCAACTCATGCGACCCCAAACTGTTCAACGTGAACCACACCCCTCTTGTTGGCAGAAAGGATAAATAGCAGTTTTAAAGCTCATTTCCTGCCATTCTACACATTATGTAATGTCTTATATGTGTTCATGTGATACCAGGAGTTGAATCCTGTCCGTTTTGACCCTGTTCTGTGTCCCGATCCAGGCTGTCTATCGAGTAGGGCTGTGATAGGTCAAATACAGGCAGTGACTCCTACATAGTTGACTCCCGTCACAG
The DNA here is from genome assembly GCF_002021735.2 of Oncorhynchus kisutch. Lineage (NCBI taxonomy): Eukaryota > Metazoa > Chordata > Actinopteri > Salmoniformes > Salmonidae > Oncorhynchus > Oncorhynchus kisutch. Next base: position 74,927,844 of record NC_034175.2, on the reverse strand, counting down.
TGTCCTGGAAAAGACAGTGTCCTGGAAAACACTGTGTTCTGGAAAACACTGTGTTCTGGAAAACACGGTGTTCTGGTAAATACTGTGTCCTGGAAAAGACAGTGTCCTGGAAAACACTGTGTTCTGGAAAAGACAGTGTCCTGGAAAACACTGTTTTTTGGGAGGGGGGCGATGGAGGGGGGGGGGGGGGGGGGGTAGCAGAGGAGGGGGAGATGAGATGACCAGAGGTGGTGTGGCAGAGGGAGTTGAGATGTGGTGAGATGAGGTGAGGGGGACAGTGAGAGGACCAGAGGTGGTGTGAGAGAGATGAGGTGAGGGGGACAGTGAGAGGACCAGAGGTGGGGTGAGGGGGACAGTGAGAGGACCAGAGGTGGTGTGAGAGAGATGAGGTGAGGGGGACAGTGAGAGGACCAGAGGTGGTGTGAGAGAGATGAGGTGAGGGGACAGTGAGAGGACCAGAGGTAGTGTGAGAGAGATGAGGTGAGGGGACAGTGAGAGGACCAGAGGTGGTGTGAGAGAGTGGAGAACAGTGAGATGAGGGGGGTTATCAGCTCACACACAGAAGTCTCTGTTGGAAGGGCATGGTCACTCCTACTATGTGTCCAGGTGCTGCTTGGCTGGACCCCTCGTTTGCATACATTTGCATGCTGTCAAACGGGCCCGGCGCTGACAGCTCCCAGAGACGCCTCACTTCCTGGAGCTCGGCCCAGTCCTGTCCTGTCCTGTCGGCATGGCGACGGGACACGGCAATGCCACGGCAACCCCCGGGCCAGCCTGTCAGAGCCCTCTCCTCAGCGCCTAGTCGGCGTCACCGAGCGCTAATGTCCTCCAAATGTTACAGAGTAGGGGGAGAGAGAGAGGGGGAGAGAGGTAGAGAGGGAGTGAGAGAGGGAGAGAGCTAGAAAGGGAGTGAGAGAGGGAGAGAGCTAGAGAGGGAGTGAGAGGGGGAGAGAGGTAGAGAGGGAGTGAGAGGGGGAGAGAGGTAGAGAGGGAGTGAGAGGGGGAGAGAGGTAGAGAGGGAGTGAGAAGGGGAGAGAGGTAGAGAGGGAGTGAGAGGGGGAGAGAGGTAGAGAGGGAGTGAGAGGGGGAGAGAGGTAGAGAGGGAGTGAGAGGGGGAGAGAGCTAGAGAGGGAGAGAGCTAGAGAGGGAGTGAGAGAGGGAGAGAGCTAGAGAGGGAGTGAGTGGGGGAGAGAGGTAGAGAGGGAGTGAGAAGGGGAGAGAGGTAGAGAGGGAGTGAGAGGGGGAGAGAGGTAGAGAGGGAGTGAGAGAGGGAGAGAGGTAGAGAGGGAGTGAGAGGGGGAGAGAGGTAGAGAGGGAGTGAGAGGGGGAGAGAGCTAGAGAGGGAGTGAGAGAGGGAGAGAGCTAGAGAGGGAGTGAGAGAGGGAGAGAGCTAGAGAGGGAGTGAGAGAGGGAGAGAGCTAGAGAGGGAGTGAGAGAGGGAGAGAGCTAGAGAGGGAGTGAGAGAGGGAGAGAGCTAGAGAGGGAGTGAGAGAGGGAGAGAGCTAGAGAGGGAGTGAGAGGGGGAGAGAGGTAGAGAGGGAGTGAGAAGGGGAGAGAGGTAGAGAGGGAGTGAGAGGGGGAGAGAGGTAGAGAGGGAGTGAGAGGGGGAGAGAGGTAGAGAGGGAGTGAGAGGGGAGAGAGCTAGAGAGGGAGAGAGCTAGAGAGGGAGTGAGAGAGGGAGAGAGCTAGAGAGGGAGTGAGAGGGGAGAGAGGTAGAGAGGGAGTGAGAAGGGGAGAGAGGTAGAGAGGGAGTGAGAGGGGGAGAGAGGTAGAGAGGGAGTGAGAGAGGGAGAGAGGTAGAGAGGGAGTGAGAGGGGGAGAGAGGTAGAGAGGGAGTGAGAGGGGGAGAGAGGTAGAGAGGGAGTGAGAGGGGGAGAGAGGTAGAGAGGGAGTGAGAGAGGGAGAGAGCTAGAGAGGGAGTGAGAGAGGGAGAGAGCTAGAGAGGGAGTGAGAGAGGGAGAGAGCTAGAGAGGGAGTGAGAGAGGGAGAGAGCTAGAGAGGGAGTGAGAGGGGGAGAGAGGTAGAGAGGGAGTGAGAGAGGGAGAGAGCTAGAGAGGGAGTGAGAGGGGGAGAGAGCTAGAGAGGGAGTGGAGAGGGAGAGAGCTAGAGAGGGAGTGAGAGAGGGAGGAGAGCTAGAGAGGGAGTGAGAGGGGAGAGAGGTAGAGAGGAGTGAGAAGGGGAGAGAGGTAAGAGAGGGAGTGAGAGGGGGAGAGAGGTAGAGAGGGAGTGAGAGGGGGAGAGAGGTAGAGAGGGAGTGAGAGGGGAGGAGAGAGGCTAGAGAGGGAGAGAGCTAGAGAGGGAGTGAGGAGAGGGAGAGAGCTAGAGAGGGAGTGAGAGGGGGAGAGAGGTAGAGAGGGAGTTGAGAAGGGGAGAGGTAGAGAGGGAGTGAGAGGGGAGAGAGGTAGAGAGGGAGTGAGAGAGGGGAGAGAGGTTAGAAGGAGGAGTGAGCGAGGGGCGAGAGAGGTAGAGAGGGAGTGATGAGGCGGAGAGAGTTAGAGAGGGAGTGAGAGGGGGGAGAGAGGTAGAGTGGGAGTGAGAGGGAGAGAGGAGAGAGGAGTGAGAGAGGGAGAGAGCTAGAGAGGTGAGTGAGAGAGGGAGAGAGCTAGAGAGGGAGTGAGAGAGGGGGAGAGAGCTAGAGAGGAGTGAGAGAGGGGAGAGAGCTAGAGAGGAGTGAGAGGGGAGAGAGTTAGAGAGGGAGTGAGAGAGGGGAGAGAGCTAGAGAGGGAGTGAGAGGGGGGAGAGAGCTAGAGAGGGGAGTGAGAGAGGGTGAGAGAGCTAGAGAGGGAGTGAGAGAGGGAGAGAGCTAGAGAGGGAGTGAGAGAGGGAGAGAGCTAGAGAGGGAGTGAGAGAGGAGAGAGCTAGAGAGGGACCGTGAGAGAGGGAGAGAGCTAGAGAGGGAGGTGAGAGGGGGAGAGAGGCTAGAGAGGGAGTGAGAGAGGGAGAGAGCTAGAGAGGAGTGGGAGAGGGGGAGAAGAGCTAGAGAGGGAGTGAGAGAGGGAGAGAGCTAGAGAGGAGTGAGAGAGGGAGAGAGCTAGAGAGGGAGTGAGAGAGGGAGAGAGCTAGAGAGGGGAGTGAGAGGGGGAGAGAGGTAGAGAGGGAGTGAGAGAGGGAGAGAGCTAGAGAGGGATTGAGGGGGGAGAGAGCTAGAGAGGAGTGAGAGAGGGAGAGAGCTAGAGGAGGGAGTGAGAGAGGGAGAGAGCTAGAGAGGGAGTGAGAGAGGGAGAGAGCTAGAGAGGGAGTGAGAGAGGGAGAGAGCTAGAGAGGGAGTGAGAGAGGGAGAGAGCTAGAGAGGGAGTGAGAGGGGGAGAGAGGTAGAGAGGGAGTGAGAGAGGGAGAGAGCTAGAGAGGGAGTGAGAGGGGGAGAGAGCTAGAGAGGGAGTGAGAGAGGAGAGAGCTAGAGAGGGAGTGAGAGAGGAGAGAGCTAGAGAGGGAGTGAGAGAGGGAGAGAGCTAGAGAGGGAGTGAGAGAGGGAGAGAGCTAGAGAGGGAGTGAGAGGGGGAGAGAGCTAGAGAGGGAGTGAGAGGGGAGAGAAAGATGTCCTGTTTATATCCATTGGCGACCTGTCATTCAGGGCAGAGCCCCACCTGTTTTGAGCCCCACATTTCTTGCAATAAAAAAATATAGATATTTCTATATTTTGGGGGGGGGGGGGGGGGGGGGTTGTGCCTGTTTTGCATATTATTTTTTAATACGTGTCACATATCAGTTTGCAAACAATGTAAAAAAAAATATATATATATATATCATTGAGTTAATACATACAAACATGGTCTCTTTTTTCTTTTCTGGAGTAAGGCAGCTACAAAATGCAGGTGTTTCAGCTCAGTTCTTTCTGTGGTGGTGGGGCTAGCCAGCAGAAAATAGGAGCATTGTGCCGTGATTGGCTCAGTGTTCTGTCACTCATGGGAACACTACGTCACAGGCCAAGTCTAAGTCCTTAGTAAGAGTAGACATCGAACATTTCAGCCCTTTGGGTCCTGCCTTCCAAGAAGGCTCAAGGTCATTGGCCACAGATAAAATGACATCAAATCACATTATATGTACAGTAGCTTTGATTGGACTTATCATTTCAACATCTTAGCTAGCAGTTATCGTCATGAATCAAGTCATATGTACAGACACTCAAAGACCCAAACAATGTTCAATGTGCCTCATTTCCACCTCTCAATTTCACCTACTATTCTAACTTGGTGGTGAACATGTAGCCTATAACCTGTTTTAGAGAAATGTAATCATTGAATATTGTAAGAGATTTCATTGTCTGCTTCTATGCCCCCTTTATTTATCCTACGGTTCTGACTTGGTGTACAGGGAGAGCACTGTAAGAACGGCCCATGTTCTGAATTTTGTCGCTGTACATTTCCAAAGTGCTAAACAAATAGCTATATTGACTACATTAGTAGTTTGTACATCTCAATTGTCAGTAGAAAACACATTTGTTCAAGCAAGTCAGCCATGTTTTTTATATTTTTGTATAAGGTTGAATGTCGCTGCCAGACAAGGCCCCACTGATAGCCAGGTGTAGCAGTGGTAAGATGTTGGGACAGCATTAGGACAGAATTAGGACAGCATTATGTAGACATTAAACAGCTTGTGGGCACCGTTTGTCACCGTTATTGTGCAATTCGTATTTTGTGTTGTATTGTGGATTTACTGGCAATGCATCCCACATTTTTTGGCTTATTCGCCCCACCGAGATATACATACTAAAATTGTTTATATCTGACCCTCTCCTCTTTTCCATCATCGCTCTATGTGGCAGTTGACCTTTCACCTTGGACGTCCAGAACAGAACAGGGTGTCAAGGAGCAGAAGCCAAAACAATAAATCTCTCTCTCTGTGGGTGTTTGTCCTCCCCTGCTGAGAGAAGCAGACGTGTGTTTACTAGTTTACTGTATCTGACCAGGGAGGCTTGTTGGACTACAGGCTCCCAGTGCAGCTCTCCCAGTGTGAAACACAACAGACGTTAGACTTCACTCTGATGTGTGCCTCGAGAATTAGCATAGCTCGCTAATCATCCTACTGCTCACTGCCCCATGTATAATCATGAGAGAGAGAGAGAAAGGGGGGAGCTCTACAGCTGGTGTAGTGTCTCCAATATGACCTATGACCTTCTGATTCGACTGATAAAAAAAATAAGGAACTGACCATTGGTTTGGAACCGATGTCTCCTGCAGGCAAAAATACTGTGTGGAGCATGCTTGGGAGCTAACCAGGTCTTTTTTTAATTTAACCTTTATTTAACCAGGCAAGTCAGTTAAGAACAAATTCTTATTTTCAATGACGGCCTGGGAACAGTGGGTTAACTGCCTGTTCAGGGGCAGAATGACAGATTTGTACCTTGTCAGCTCGGGGGTTTGAACTTGCAACCTTCCGGTTACTAGTCCAACGCTCTAACCACTAGGCTACGCTGCCACCCCATGTCAGGGAGTACTCACACTGTCGGCCCATCTAGCAGCCCTTGTCCTTTTAACACAAAGTTGTTTGGCTGGGATGCTAACGTCGGTCAGAGGGAGGAATGCCAGGTAAACTAAGAATATGTCTCAGAGAGAGAGAGAGAGAGAGAGAGAGAGAGAGAGAGAGAGGGAGAGAGAGAGAGAGAGGGAGAGAGCTGCCTGAAGCACAGAGTGCCAGGGCTATGTGAAAGTAACAGATTTATAGATACTACAGTGTAATGGGCCGACCCAACAATCCGCTTTCTTTATCCCGGGACAATGGCAGGACTGTTCCGTCACGGCCCTACAAGTGTCCAGGCCATCTGTCTGCATAACACCACAGTAAAAACATTGTGCAACGCCACCATCACCACTGCCCCCCTGGACTGGCTTTCTCTTAAACACACATCGCACCCCAGTGGCCAGCCAGTCAACCAAACAGCCAGCCAGTCAGTCAACCAACCAAACAACCAACCAACCAGCCAACCAGCCAACCAACTAGGCACCCAGCCATTCAGCCAACCAAACAGACATCCAGCCAGCCAACCAACCAGCCAGCCAACCAACCATCTAGCCAACCAACCAGCCATCCAGCCAAACAGCCAGCCAACCAACCAGCCAACCAGGCAGCCAGCCAACCAGCCAACCAACCAGCCAGCCAGCCAGCCAGCCAACCAACCAACCAGGCAGCCAGCCAGCCATCTAGCCAACCAACCAGCCATCCAGCCAAACAGCCAACCAACCAGCCAGCACTGCAACAGCCAGTAGCAACAATGAAAGGCTCTTCTTGTCCGTTTCTCAGGGCAGTGATATCATCAACATCACCCAGGGCTTTTATCCATCGCCTCACACACACTCCTACTGACACACACTCCTACTGACACACACTCCTACTGACACACAGACATTAGGTTGCTTTAGGAACGGACACGTGCAGACACACACAGAGATGCTTCACAGCTAAGACGACCTGCCTACGTGTGAGGAAGAGTGGTTATGTGTGTATGAGCTCACGCACGTGTGTGCGTGTGTGTGTGTGTGCATGTGCATGTGCATGTGCATGTGTGAGCGTGTGTGTGTGTGTGTGTGTGTGTGCGTGTGCATGCGCATGTGTGTGCGTGTGCGTGTGCGTGTGCGTGTGCGTGTGTGTGTGTGTGTGTGTGTGTGTGTAGAAGGACAATAAGCTCCGGTCACCATACAGCCGTAGTGACAGTATACTATTGAAAGGCTACTGGAGGAGAGAGAAGAAGAGAGAGGCCTCTGTGTATCAGGGAGACACAGAGGAGACACAGCAGTTGGAGCAGCAGGAGAGACAGGAACAGAAAGACAGAGTGACAGAGAGAGTGTCCTCAGTCATAAGGCAGACCCATTTCCCTCCTTAGTGAGAAGCTCTCTGTCTGTCCATGTGTGTGTGTGTGTGTGTGTGTGTGTGTGCGTTTCTGTCTATGTGTGTGTGTGTGTGTGTGTGTGTGTGTGCGTCTGTCTATGTGTGTGTGTTTGTGTGTGTGTGTGTGTGCGTGTCTGTCTATGTGTGTGTGTGTCTGTCTATGTGTGTGTGTGTGTGTGTGTGTGTGTGTGTGTGTGTGTGTGTGTGTGTGTGTGTGTGTGTGTGCGTGTCTATGTGTGTGTGTGTGTGTGTGTGTGTGTGTGTGTGTGTGTCTGTGTGTGTGTGTTTCTGTCTATGTGTGTGTGTGCGTGTGTGTGTGCGTGTGCATGTTCTATCAAAGTGTGACATTATTTTCAGTTTCTCTGTCTGATTGTCAGTGTTTGTCTCTGTGTGTGTCTCTGTGTGTGTGTGTGTGTGTGCGTGTGTGAGAGAGTGTGTGTGTGATGTGTGAATGTCAGTAGGCCTTTACATCTGAGCACACTGAGGGTGTGTGTTCTCAGCGTGCTCTCCCTCCTCCCAACCCTCACAGCTGTGTGACGTCACCATGGCGACACTGAACACTACACCCGGGACACCTGCAAAGCACCCTGGGAAACAGAACCCACCTGCATCTGCCGCCCTCTTAAAAACAGACAGAGGAACCCCTCATCCTGGATCTGAAAGACCTAACTGTTCTGTCTCTTTCTTTATGCATAGAAGCACAGTCAAGGCAGACGGCCGGACAACATGTTAACTGTGTGACATACTGTTAACAGTACAGTAGTCGCATTAGTCAGCATGTAGATAAAGACAGACAGTAAACAGACCGTTCAGGCAGTAGCATGCATACTCATCGTTGTCAGTGGGCGTGTCCAATAACCATACTTGCATTCTAAATAGTAAGCATTTTGGGTTATGCAAAAAAAATTAAAATAAAAATAAATTAATGTTTTACACAGTATTATTATATGCAGTATAAATGCCAAGATGTCATAATATTATATATATTTTTTAAGACTTTATATAACTAGGCAAGTCAGTTAAGAACAAATTCTTATTTTCAATGACGGCCTAGGAACAGTGGGTTAACTGCCTTGTTCAGGGGCAGAACGACAGATTTCTATTTTGTCATCTCGGGGGTTTGAACTTGCAACTTTTTGGTTACTAGTTCAACGCTCTAACCACTAGGCTACCCTACCGCCCCAATAATATAAATTAAATTTAAACTAAAATGTTTATTATGAAAAAGTAAATGAGATGTCATGACTCGTTTTTGGACTTTTCATCTCATAGAATCCACCGCACACTGAAAATAATCATCTTTAGAGTTGTGCTTCGCCGCGGCTGACAATCCAAGAAGGTGAACATACCAAGATGAACTAATAGTGGGAAATGAACACAATTGAGCGTTAGATTAAGTATTCTCAGACTAGTATGTTGAATTTGGTTTCTTACTGCATTTGTTTTCACTAAACAGTACGTTGAAAATAGTATGTAGTACGATTAGTACACAATATGTAATTTTAGACAGTAGCAAGACAGATTTCAGACACGGCCAATGAATATTGGACAGGAAGACCAAACAAAGGCCACTAAGAAAATGGATGGATGGATGGAAAAGAGGCAGAGGTTCTGTGATGTTATAGTTGTGTTTTAGTATTTGTGTTTCCTGTTCTTAATTTATGTAAATGTGTCACTTATTCCTTGATGGTTTGTAATGCAGGGCTCCATTGTAAAATATACTTTGGTGTCTCTCTCTCTCTCTCTGTCTCTGTCTCTCTCTCTCTCTCTCTCTCTCTCTCTCTCTCTCTCTCTCTCTCTCTCTCTCTCTCTCTCTCTCTCTCTGTCTCTCTCTCTCTCTCTCTCTCTCACACTCCTTTCGCAGTAGTCTCCCTCCAGGGTCCTGCAAACTGGAGACGCTCCCTGCTCAGCTCTTGTCATACTGGCCGACTGAGAGCTCCCAGAGCACTCTCTCTAAAGTACTCTCTCCTCTAGCAGGAGCTGTTGACAGTGAGATAGGCTACTTAACACAATACTTTGAGACTCCTGATAATGTGAACTCAACTAGAATACATTCCGTACAACCTGAACCAACATTGAACACCGCTTCAGAGATTCACCAAACGTACCCAAAACTCTAACCACCTCCAATCTGTACCAATAACCACCTCCAATCTGTAACTATAACCACAGCCAATCTGTAACTATAACCACAGCCAATCTGTACCCATAACCACAGCCAATCTGTACACATAACCACAGCCAATCTGTACCCATAACCACAGCCAGTCTGTAACTATAACCACAGCCAGTCTGTACCCATAACCACAGTCAATCTGTACCCATAACCACAGCCAATCTGTACCCATAACCACAGCCAATCTGTACACATAACCACCTCCAATCTGTACCCATAACCACAGCCAGTCTGTACCCATAACCACCTCCAATCTGTAACTATAACCACCTCCAATCTGTACCCATAACCACCTCCAATCTGTACCCATAACCACAGCCAATCTATAACTATAACCACCTCCAATCTGTACCCATAACCACCTCCAATCTGTACCCATAACCACAGCCAATCTGTAACCATAACCACCTCCAATCTGTACCCATAACCACAGTCAGTCTGTACCCATAACCACCTCAAATCTGTAACTATAACCACCTCCAATCTGTACCCATAACCACCTCCAATCTGTAACTATAACCACAGCCAATCTGTACCCATAACCACCTCCAATCTGTACCCATAACCACCTCCAATCTGTACCCATAACCACAGCCAATCTGTACCCATAACCAACTCCAATCTGTACCCATAACCACCTCCAATCTGTACCCATAACCACAGCCAGTCTGTACCCATAACCACCTTCAATCTGTAACTATAACCACCTCCAATCTGTACCCATAACCACAGCCAATCTGTAACTATAACCACCTCCAATCTGTAACTATAACCACCCCCAATCTGTACCCATAACCACCTCCAATCTGTAACTATAACCAACTCCAATCTGTAACTATAACCACAGCCAGTCTGTAACTATAACCACCTCCAATCTGTAACTATAACTACCCCCAATCTGTACCCATAACCACCTCCAATCTGTACCCATAACCACAGCCAATCTGTACCCATAACCACAGCCAATCTGTACCCATAACCACCTCCAATCTGTACCCATAACCACAGCCAGTCTGTACCCATAACCACCTCCAATCTGTACCCATAACCACCTCCAATCTGTACCCATAACTACCTCCAATCTGTACCTATAACCACCTGCAGTCTGTAACTATAACCACAGCCAGTCTGTAACCATAACCAATCTATTTAGCAATTAGCTGCTCTCTGCCACAGTGGGAGCCGAGGGACAGAGGGAGTGGCTGTGAGGTAGGAGAAACAGCATTGTGAGACCAGGAGACAGTACAGGATAGAGACTTCCTAATTTCCCCCAGGAGGTCAGTGTGGTTAGGTCTTTCTTCCCCCGTCCTCCCCCTCTAACCGCCCACGCCTCCCGTGGGATGGGGGAGATGTTGCTTGCGGCTCCACAAATAAAGGTGGACTAGTGTGTCCCATCCTTAATATCTAATGGCTCTGATTACCTGGTCTAATTAACTGCGGCTCTGAGTCGGAGAAAGAGTTCATTTACTAGAAGAGAATCAGAGACTGACTCACACTGACATTTATGACCAATTAGGACCTGGGTGAGAAAGGAGTGTTGAAGTACTGTGTGTGTGTGTGTGTGTGTGTGTGTGTGTGTGTGTGTGAAGTCACAGGTAGTAGTGACTGTGTGTTATTGATTCAGTGATTAACCCTTAAAGCAACTATCACAGGTCACAACACAACATCATTTACCATGTCACCTCAGACACAACGAGGTAGGAGTGACTGTCACAGGTCACAACACAATGTCACTTACTGACCCAGCTCTAATATCAGCCATGATCTTCTATGCCATGCAGCCTGAACCCATCTCTGATATCAGCCATGACCTTCTATACCATGCAGCCTGAACCCATCTCTGATATCAGCCGTGACCTTCTATTTCATGCGGCCTGAACCCATCTCTAATATCAGCCATGACCTTCTATATCTTGCAGCCTGAACCCATCTCTAATATCAGCCATGACCTTCTATACCATGCAGCCTGAACCCATCTCTAATATCAGCCATGACCTTCTATACCATGCAGCCTGAACCCATCTCTAAGATCAGCTCTGACTCTGATGTAACCCTGCTTGCATCACCCCTCCGTCCCCACCAGCAGCTGACACTCAGGCCCGTTTCCCTCGACAACAGCTGCTATGAGGCAATGATGTCCACCAGCACGATGCAATACGGCGCGTGAGACTCCCCACAATGGACGACTTGTGCTGTTCACTGCGGTGGATGCCATCTTTGTTTGTTTTTGTTTCGGGAGTTTTACGTTGTTACTGATGTTGTTGTTATTGTTGGTGTTTAGGTGGCTATAGATTCTAGCCCTTGTACGGGAGGGCAGCGGGGTCTTAGCCCCTCCCCGGCTCGGTGGGAGACAATAGGGCGATGAGTTGGGTTAATAAACACACAACAATTAAACTCGTCCTGCAGGGAGGTAGGTCATGACGAAGATAGAAGGGTCTTGTTGGGCGTCGTTGTATGCTGTTGGTAGTGAGTCCTGGCCTAGAATCCACCATAATGTATAGTTGGGCATCGCTGTATGCTGTTGGTAGTGAGTCCTGGCCTAGAATCCATCATAATGTCTTGTTGGGCATCGTTGTATGCTGTTGGTAGTGAGTCCTGGCCTAGAATCCACCATAATGTATAGTTGGGCATCGCTGTATGCTGTTGGTAGTGAGTCCTGGCCTAGAATCCACCATAATGTCTTGTTGGGCATCGTTGTATGCTGTTGGTAGTGAGTCCTGGCCTAGAATCCACCATAATGTCTTGTTGGGCATCGTTGTATGCTGTTGGTAGTGAGTCCTGGCCTAGAATCCACCATAATGTATAGTTGGGTATCGTTGTATGCTGTTGGTAGTGAGTCCTGGCCTGGAATCCACCAAAATGTCTTGTTGGGCATCGTTGTATGCTGTTGGTAGTGAGTCCTGGCCTAGAATCCACCATAATGTATAGTTGGGCATCGCTGTATGCTGTTGGTAGTGAGTCCTGGCCTAGAATCCACCATAATGTCTTGTTGGGCATCGTTGTATGCTGTTGGTAGTGAGTCCTGGCCTAGAATCCACCATAATGAAAGTGGATTAAAGACGTTGAAGGATATTGAAACAGGTCAGTTGAGAACGACGCAGAAGTATCAAGACTTACGGTACTGAGAAAACTTTTGGAGGTGAAGGTCCTGGTTGGGGCTGATTATTGCATCACTTTGGGTAACATTGGACTGTTTGTAAATGCTAACAAACGAGCTAAAACAACAAGTGGGTGGAAGAAAGAAGAGACTGAAAGAGACAGATTACTAAACTGTTCATTTGACATGGAGCCCCCCTCCTCCCTACTGAGTTTGAGTTACAGTGTAAAAGCACCGCTCCTCTCCCCCTCCTCTCCCCTCCCCCTCCTCTCCCCTCCCCCTCCTCTCCTCTCCCCTCCTCTCCCCCTCCTCTCCCCCTCCTCTCCCCTCCTCTCCCCATCCTCTCCCCCTCCTCTCCCCATCCTCTCCCCTCCTCTTCCCCTCCTCTCCCCCTCCTCTCCCATCCTCTCCCCCTCCTCTCCCCCTCCTCTCCCCTCCCCATCCTCTCCCCATCCTCTCCCCTCCTCTCCTCATCCTCTCCCCCTCCTCTCCCCATCCTCTCCCCTCCTCTTCCCCTCCTCTCCCCCTCCTCTCCCCCTCCTCTCCCATCCTCTCCCCCTCCTCTCCCCCTCCTCTCCCCTCCCCATCCTCTCCCCATCCTCTCCCCATCCTCTCCCCCTCCTCTCCCCATCCTCTCCCCCTCCTCTCCCCTCCTCTTCCCCTCCTCTCCCCCTTCTCTCCCATCCTCTCCCCCTCCTCTCCCCCTCCTCTCCCCTCCTCTCCCCCTCCTCTCCCCATCCTCTCCCAGCCCATCCTCATCAGCTGCTTTTCTCTCCATATTTCTTAATTGCGTCCTTCTTTACTCACCACCTGCCCTCCCTCCCTCCCTCCCTCCCTCCCTCCCTCCCTCCCTCCCTCCCTCCCTACCTCCCTCCCCTCCTCCTCCCCCCCTCCCTCCCTCCATCCCTCTCACTGTCTCCTCCCCTCTAACTCTCCCGTCCCATTCTGCAGTGTTCTCTAACAGTCCCTAATTGTCATCATAAGGCTACGCTCCCTGTCACAACTGGAGAACAGTAGACCAACTGGGTACAGGCTGGCTCCCCAGGCCCCTGCCTGACAGCCCCTGGGAACCCACGGCTGGGGACACAAGGAGGAAACAGGCTTGGCTAGTGTAACTAACGAAGGTAAACTGGGAATTTCCCCTGACTGACACAGGGAGAGAGGGGGGTGGGGTTGGGGGTTGTGGGGGTAGTGTCGCTAGCTAACAATGGCATCCTGGGAATTGAGGAAAACTAAGACCTTGGGTTTGGTAGTGTGCTTAATAAGGCTGGGTTGTGTTGTAGCAAACAGAGAGAAGAGAGTCCCAGTGTTACTACTCCACTTGGATAACAGTAGTTATGAATCGCATACTGAGATTTAGGGGTGGCTAACAGGAGGTTTAGGGGTGGCTAACGGGAGGTTTAGGGGTGGCTAACGGGAGGTTTAGGGGTGGCTAACAGGAGGTTTAGGGGTGGCTAACAGGAGGTTTAGGGGTGGCTAACAGGAGGTTTAGGGGTGGCTAACAGGAGGGTTAGGGGTGGCTAACAGGAGGTTTAGGGGTGGCTAACAGGAGGTTTAGGGGTGGCTAACAGGAGGTTTAGGGGTGGCTAACAGGAGGTTTAGGGGTGGCTAACAGGAGGTTTAGGGGTGACTAACAGGAGGTTTAGGGGTGGCTAACAGGAGGTGGCTAACAGGAGGTTTAGGGGTGGCTAACAGGAGATTTAGGGGTGACTAACAGGAGGTTTAGAGGTGGCTAACAGGAGATTTAGGGGTGACTAACAGGAGGTTTAGGGGTGACTAACAGGAGGTTTAGGGGTGGCTAACAGGAGGTTTAGGGGTGGCTATCACGATGTTAAGGGGTGACTAACCATCCTCATCAGCTGCTTTTCAGGTTGGGGGGTGACTAACATGAGGTTTGGGGTGACTAACAGGAGGTTGGGGTTGACTGACATGAGGTTTGGGGTGACTAACAGGAGGTTTGGGGTGACTAACAGGAGGTTTGGGGTGACTAAAAGGAGGTTTTGGGTGACTAACAGGAGGTTTAGGGGTGGCTAACAGGAGGTTTAGGGGTGGCTAACAGGAGATTTAGGGGTGACTAACAGGAGGTTTAGGGGTGGCTAACAGGAGATTTAGGGGTGGCTAACAGGATGTTAAGGGGTGACTAACCATCCTCATCAGCTGCTTTTCAGGTTGGGGGTGACTAACATGAGGTTTGGGGTGACTAACAGGAGGTTGGGGGTGACTGACATGAGGTTTGGGGTGACTAACAGGAGGTTTGGGGTGACTAACAGGAGGTTTGGGGTGACTAAAAGGAGGTTTTGGCTGACTAACAGGAGGTTTGGGGTGACTAATAGGAGGTTTAGTTGTGACTGACAGGTGGTTTGGGTTTACTAACAGGAGGCTTGGGGTGACTAATAGGAGGGTTGGGGTGTCTGACATGAGGTTTGGGGTGACTAACAGGAGGTTTGGGGTGACTAACAGGAGGTTTGGGGTGACTAACAGGAGGTTTGGGTAGAATAACGGGAGATTTGGGGTGACTAAACAGGAGGTTGGGGGGTGACTGACATGAGGTTTGGGGTGACTAACAGGAGGTTGGGGGGTGACTAACAGGAGGTTTAGGTGTGACTGGCAGGTGGTGTGGGGTGACTAACAGGAGGTTTGGGGTGACTAATAGGAGGTTTGGGGTGTCTATAACAGGAGGTTTTGGGTGACTAACAGGGGGTTGGGGGGTGACTGACATGAGGTTTGGGGTGACTAACAGGAGGTTTGGGGTGTCTGACATGAGGTTTGGGGTGACTAAAAGGAGGTTTGGGGTGATTAACAGGAGGTTTGGGGTGACTAACAGGAGGTTTGGGGTGATTAACAGGAGGTTTGTGGTGATTAACAGGAGGTTGGGGGGTGACTGACATGAGGTTTGGGGTGACTAACAGGAGGTTTGGGGTGACTAACAGGAGGTTTGGGGTGACTAACAGGAGGTTTGGGTAGAATAATGGGAGATTTGGGGTGATTAACAGGAGGTTTGGGGTGACTAACAGGAGGTTGGGGGGTGACTGACATGAGGTTTGGGGTCACTAACAGGAGGTTGGGGGGTGACTAACAGGAGGTTTAGGTGTGACTGGCAGGTGGTGTGGGGTGACTAGCAGGAGGTTTGGGGTGACTAACAGGAGGTTGGGGGTGACTGACATGAGGTTTGGGGTGACTAACAGGAGGTTTGGGGTGACTAACAGGAGGTTTGGGGTGACTAAAAGGAGGTTTGGGGTGATTAACAGGAGGTTGGGGGATGACTGACATGAGGTTTGGGGTGACTAACAGGAGGTTGGGGGGTGACTGACATGAGGTTTGGGGTGACTAACAGGAGGTTTGTGGTGACTAACAGGAAGTTTGGGGTGTCTAACGGCAGGTTTGGGGTGACTAACAGGAGGTTGGGAGGTGACTATAACAGGAGGTTTGGGGTGACTGACAGGAGGTTTGGGGTGACTAACAGGAGGTTTGGGGTGACTAACAGAAGGTTTGGGGTGATTAACAGGAGCTTTGGGGTGACTAACAGGAGGTTGGGGGGTGACTGACATGAGGTTTGGGGTGACTAAAAGGAGGTTTGGGGTGTCTAACAGGAGGTTTAGGGGTGACTAACAGGAGGTTTAGGTGTGACTGGTAGGTGGTGTGGGGTGACTTACAGGAGGTTTGGGGTGACTAACAGGAGGTTTAGGTGTGACTTACAGGTGGTTTGGGGTGACTAATATGAGGTTTGGGGTGATTAACAGGAGGTTTAGGGGTGACTAACAGGAGGTTTAGGTGTGACTGGCAGGTGGTGTGGGGTGACTTACAAGAGGTTTATGGGTGACTAATAGGATGTTTGGGGTGACTAACAGGTGTTTCGGGGTGACTAACAGGAGATTTGGGGTGATTAACAGGAGGTTTGGGGTGACTAACAAGAGGTTGGGGGGTGACTGACATGAGGTTTGGGGTGACTAATAGGAGGTTGGGGGGTGACTGTAATGAGGTTTGGGGTGACTAACAGGAGATTTGGGGTGACTAATAGGAGGGTTGGGGTGTCTATAACAGGAGGTTTTGGGTGACTAACAGGAGGTTGGGGGGTGACTGACATGAGGTTTGGGGTGACTAACAGGAGGTTTGGGGTGTCTGACATGAGGTTTGGGGTGACTATCAGGAGGTTTGGGGTGACTAACAGGAGGTTTGGGGTGACTAACAGGAGGTTTGGGGTGATTAACAGGAGGTTTGTGGTGATTAACAGGAGGTTGGGGGGTGACTGACATGAGGTTTGGGGTGACTAACAGGAGGTTGGGGGGTGACTGACATGAGGTTTTGGGTGACTAACAGGAGGTTTGGGGTGACTAACAGGAGGTTTGGGGTGACTAACAGGAGGTTTGGGGTGACTAACAGGAGGTTTGGGGTGATTACCAGGAGGTTTGGGTTGATTAACAGGAGGTTTGGGGTGACTAACAGGAGGTTTGGGGTGACTAACAGGAGGTTTGGGGTGACTAACAGGAGGTTTTGGGTGAATAACAGGAGGTTTAGGGGTGACTAACAGGAGGTTTAGGTGTGACTGGTAGGTTGTGTGGGGTGAATTACAGGAGGTTTGGGGTGACTATCAGGAGGTTTGGGGTGACTATCAGGAGGTTTGGGGTGACTAACAGGAGGTTTGGGGTGACTAACAGGAGGTTTGGGGTGATTAACAGGAGGTTTGGGGTGATTAACAGGAGGTTGGGGGGTGACTGACATGAGGTTTGGGGTGACTAACAGGAGGTTGGGGGGTGACTGACATGAGGTTTGTGGTGACTAACAGGAGGTTTTGGGTGACTAACAGGAGGTTTTGGGTGACTAACAGGAGGTTTGGGGTGACTAATAGGAGGTTTAGGGTGACTAACAGGAGGTTTGGGGTGACTAACAGGAGGTTTGGGGTGATTAACAGGAGGTTTGGGGGGTCTAACAGGAGGTTTTGGGTGACTAACAGGAGGTTTAGGGGTGACTAACAGGAGGTTTGGGTGTGACTGGTAGGTGGTGTGGGGTGACTTACAGGAGGTTTGGGGTGACTAATAGGAGGTTTGGGGTGTCTGACATGAGGTTTGGGGTGACTAACAGGAGGTTTGGGGTGACTAACAGGAGGTTTGGGGTGACTAATAGGAGGTTTGGGGTGACTAACAGGAGGTTTGGGGTGACTAACAGGAGGTTTGGGGTGATAAACAGGAGGTTTGGGGTGACTAATAGGAGGTTTGGGGTGACTAACAGGAGGTTTGGGGTGACTAACAGGAGGTTTGGGTAGATTAACAGGAGATTTGGGGTGACTAACAGGAGGTTTGGGGTGACTAACAGGAGGTTGGGGGGTGACTGTAATGAGGTTTGGGGTGACTAACAGTAGGTTTGAGGTGACTAACAGGAGGTTTGGGGTGACTAATAGGAGGTTTGGGGTGTCTATAACAGGAGGTTTTGGGTGACTAACAGGAGGTTGGGGGGTGACTGACATGAGGTTTGGGGTGACTAACAGGAGGTTTGGGGTGACTAACAGGAGGTTTGGGGTGACTAACAGGAGGTTTGGGGTGACTAACAGGAGGTTTGGGGTGACTAACAGGAGGTTTGGGTAGATTAACAGATTTGGGGTGACTGACATGTGGTTTGGGGTGACTAACAGGAGGTTGGGGGGTGACTGTAATGAGGTTTGGGGTGACTAACAGTAGGTTTGGGGTGACTAACAGGAGGTTTGGGGTGACTAATAGGAGGTTTGGGGTGTCTATAACAGGAGGTTTTGGGTGACTAACAGGAGGTTGGGGGGTGACTGACATGAGGTTTGGGGTGACTAACAGGAGGTTTGGGGTGACTGACGGGAGATTTTGGGTGACTAACAGTAGGTTTTGGGTGACTAATAGGAGGTTTTTGGTGACTAACAGGAGCTTTGGGGGACTAACAGGAGGTTTGGGGGTGACTGACTGGAGGTTTGGGGTGACTAACAGGAGGTTTGGGGTGACTAACAGGAGGTTTGGGGTGACTAACAGGAGGTTTTGGTGAGTGACAGAATAGACCTTCTTTAGAGTCAGGAGTCAAGTCGGTAGATGATCATGCAACCAGGAAAGTATCACACACACATACAAACATTTTTTTTAAATTTACACAATATGGCTGAACATCACATAATACAGGCAATATGGATAACTAGATTGCAAGACAGACTTTGGAATGTGACCCAATGAAGTAGACAAGGAAGATTGAGCACTCTGTGGTTGAATGTAAGTTGTACTGATCAGCTGAGTGAAGACAAATAAGGAGGCATGTTGGTGGTGGTGGCAGTGTGTGAATGTGCAGGCGTGCCAGGCGGGGGGGCACCAGTTTGGGGGCATGTGTCCACCCAGCGTGGGGCCGGAGTAGGCCTGGTGCCCGGCCAGCTGGAGACCCAATCTGTCGTGGGGGTCCACTGCACGGCGGAGTGAGAACAGGCGCAAACCACGGTGCCCCGACCATTTGCCCCTCTGCCCCTCTGGCCGGGACTTGCCGCTTGGCAGGCCGCAGCCGGGGCCTGACAGCTCGACACAGCCCGCGCGGCATGGGGCTGAGGCAGGGAGAGGGGGGTGGGCGGGGGGCAGTTGGTCTGGAGGTGGCAGTTACAGCCTGCAGGCAGACTGACAGCCAGCCAGGCACACTGCCAATACTCACACCGCTAGGAAGGGGAGAGGGGGGAAAGAGGAGGAGGAGGAGAGAGAGAGGGAGTGAGAGAGTGAGAGAGTGAGAGAGTGAGAGAGTGAGAGAGAGAGAGAGAGAGAGAGAGAGAGAGAGCAAGAGAGGGGGGAGAGGGGGGAAAGAGGAGGAGGAGGAGAGAGAGAGCGGGAGTGAGAGAGAGACAGAGAGAGAGAGAGAGAGAGAGAGAGAAAGAGAGAGAGAGAGAGAGAGAGAGAGAGAGAGAGGGGGGGGGGGGCTCAGACAGGGAGCACAGCAGTACAGGCCAAGTGCTAAATGCTACTCTGATATGCTTAGTCGGATGGCAGAGAGAGGACATGGCAGGGCTGTCATGATGTGTGTATGCCGTGTGTCATGATGTGTGTATGTTCGTGTGTCTGTCTGGAAGAAGAGTAGCTTAGAGCAGGAGAGAGTGGGAAAAAAATAAGTCCGTTCTTCAACCTCTCCAGTCAACAAACTTCATAAAGAGGCCACGCTCAGTGAGAATAGCCTATTGAGCTGACAACACCTAAAATATGTTGACACATCAGTACAGTTGTTCTTTAATTATTATTATAATTATTTTTTAAATATAACCTTTATTTAACTAAGTAAGTCAGTTAAGAACCAATTGTTATTTAGAATGACGGCCAATTCACGCGGTGGAGAGAATAGAGACAGTTTTACGAGATTCTGACCAATTGAGTTATTAAAAAAAAAAAAATTCTGGTGATCTTAACAATTTTTGTACAGAATGTTTTTGTCATCGAAAACTGAAAAGAGCTTCTGGACATCAGAACAACGATCACTAACCTCGATTTGGACAAGAACCTCTACTTCAATGAGTCAGAGGCGAAAGACATACTGGTTATCTCGAACAAGGCACAAATCACAGACGCTCCAAGAAGAAGGAGACGGCGCTATAGACGCCAGCGTACAGAATAAGAGCCATTCAAGACTATCCTATCAACGTGACCTGAAGAACTGTAATATTCTAAACTCAGCAAAAAAAAGAAACGTCCCTTGTCTTTCCAAGATAATTAGTAAAAATCCAAAAAACTTCACAGATTTTCATTGAAAAGGGTTTAAACACTGTTTCCCATGCTTGTTCAATGAACCATAAACAGTTAATGAACATGCATCTGTGGAACCGTTGTTAAGACAATAACAGCTTACAGAGGTAGGCAATTAAGGTCACAGTTATGAAAACTTAGGACACTAAAGAGGCCTTTCTACTGACTCTGAAAAACACCAAAAGAAAGATGCCCAGGGTCCCTGCTCATCTGCATGAACGTGCCTTAGGCATGCTGCAAGGAGGCATTAGGACTGCAGATGTGGCCAAGGCCATAAATTGCAAAGTCTATACTGTGAGACGCCTAAGACAGCACTACAGGGAGACAGGACGAACAGCTGATCATCCTCACAGTGTCAGACCACGTGTAACAACACCTGCACAGGATCGGTACATCCGAACATCACACCTGCGGGACAGGTACAAGATGTCAACAACAACTGCCTGAGTTACACCAGGAACGCACAAACGCTTCTTCAGTGCTCAGATTGTCCGCAATAGGCTGAGAGAGGCTGGACTGAGGGCTTGTAGACCTGTTGTAAGGCAGGTCCTCACCAGACATCACCGGCAACAACGTCGCCAGATGTCCTCACCAGACATCACCGGTAACAACGTTGCCTATGGGCACAAACCCACCGTCGCTGGACCAGACAGTACTGGCAAAAAGTGCTCTTCGTGGTCACGGTTTAGTCTCACTAGGGTTATGGTCGGAATCGCGTTTATCATCAAAGAAATGAGGGATAACCGTTACAGTGTACTCTGGAGCGGGATCGATTTGGAGGTGGTGTGTCACAGCATCATCGGACTGAGCTTGTTGTCATTGCAGGCAATCTCAACGCTGTGTGTTACAGGGAAGACATCCTCCTCCCTCATGTGGTACCCTTACTGCAGGCTCATCCTGACATGACCCTCCAGTGTGACAGTGCCACCAGCCATACTGCTCGTTCTGTGTGTGATTTCCTGCAAGATAGGAATGTCTGTGTTCTGCCATGGCCAGCGAAGAGCCCGGATCTCAATCCCATTGAGGACGTCTGGGACCTGTTGGATTGGAGGGTGAGGGCTAGGGCCATTCCCCCCAGAAATGTCCAGGAACTTGCAGGTGTCTTGGTGGAAGAGTGGGGTAACATTTCACAGCAAGAACTGGCAAATCTGGTGCAGTAGATGAGGAGGAGATGCCTGCAGTTGACAGTGAGAGGACATTTCTTTTTCTGCCGAGTATATATTGCTTTGTGTAAACATACTATTAACTGAGAGAGTTTTCATCTATATTTTTCATAGTTGTCTATCTACCACCACAAACCGTTGCTGGCACTAGGACTCAACTAACTGTATCGGGCAAGCAAACAAATAAACAAACAAAACAAATCCTATCTAGGTGGCGCTCCTAGTGGCCGAAATTCATCTGACCTGTTTTTCTACACCTGTGTAACTAGAGGAGGAAAAACTCCACGCACAGAGACAAAGCTCTCTCTCGCCTTCCATTTGGCAAGTCTGACCATAACTCTATCCTCCTCTGACGCCTGCTTACAAGCAAAAACTCAAACAGGAAGTACTGTATCTGCTCAATACAGAAGTAGTCCGATGAAGCACAGACTGAAATATGTTTCGGGATTCATCTGATGGCAATGAGGAGTATCCCAAATCAGTCACCGGCTTCATCAATAATATACATCGACAATGTCGCCCCCACAGTACATATCCCAACCAATAGCCATGGATTACAGGCAACATCCGCATTGAACTAAAGGCTAGAGCAGTGCTTTCAAGGAGCGGGACACTAATCCTGCTACTCCCTCCGATGAGCCATCAAAACAGGCAAAGCATCAAAACAGAACCAGGATCAAATCCTACTACACTGGCTCTGATGCTCGTCGGATGTACCCAGGGCTTGCAAACTATCATGGATTACAAAGGGAATCTCAGCCGTGAGGTGTCCAGTGACGCAAGCCTACCAGACAAGCTCAATACCTTCTATGCTCGCTTCGAGGATAACAACACTGAACCATGCATGAGAAAACCAGCTCTCCAGACAACTGTGTGATCACGTTCTCCAATGTGAGCCAGACCATTAAACAGGTTATCATTCACAAGGCCGCAGGGCCAGACGGATTATCAGGACACGTACTCAGAGCACATACGCTGACCAGCTGGAAAGTGTCTTCACTGACGTTTTCAACCTCTCCCTGACCCAGTCTGTAATACCTACATGATTCAAGCAGACTACCACAGCCCCTGTGGTAAAGAACGCCAAGGTAACCTGTCTAAATGACTACTGCCCCGTAGCACTCACATCTGAAGCCATGAAATGTTTTGAAAGACTAGTTATGTCTCACATCAACACCATTATCCCAGAAACACTAGACCCACTCCAATTTGAAAATCGCCCCAACAGATCCACAGACGACGCAATCTCTATTGCCCTGCCCTCACCCACCTGGACCAAAGGAGTACCATATGTGAGATTGCTGCTCTCCAATCTGCATACTGCTACAAGAGATCCGCAGATCCAAGCAATCTCAATTGAACTGCACACTGCCCTTTCCTACCAGGACAAGAGGAACACCTACAGTTGAAGTCGGAAGTTCACATACACTTATGTTGGAGTCATTAAAACTCATTTTCAACCACTCCACAAATTTCTTGTAAACAAACTATAGTTTTAGCAAGTCGGTTAGGACATCTACTTTGTGCATGACACAAGTCATTTTTCCAACAATTGTTTACAGACAGATTATTTAACTTATAATTCACTGTATCACAATTCCAGTGGGTCAGACGTTTACATACACAAAGTTGGCTGTGCCTTTAAACAGCTTGGAAAACTACAGAAAATGATGGCATGGATTTAGAAGCTTCTGATAGGCTAATTGACATCATTTCAGTCATTTGGAGGTGTACCTGTGGATGTATTTCAAGACCTACCTTTAAACTAAGTGCCTCTTTGCTTGACATCATAGGAAAATCAAAATAAATCAGCCAAGACTGATTGTAGACCTCCACAAGTCTAGTTAATCTTTGGGAGCAAATTCCAAAACGCCTGAAGGTACCACGTTCATCTGTACAAACAATAATACGCAAGTATAAACACCATGGGACCACGCAGCCGTCATACCACTCAGGAAGGAAAACCATTCTGTCTGCTAGAGATGAACGTACTTTGGTGCAAAAAGAGCAAATCAATCCCAGAACAGCAGCAAAGGACATTGTGAAGTTGCTGGAGGAAACAGGTACAAAAGTATCTATATCTACAGTAAAACGAGTCCTATATCGACATAACCTGAAAGGCCGCTCAGCAAGGAAAAAGCCACTGCTCCAAAACCCCCATAAAAAAGTCAGACTATGGTTTGCATCTGCACATGGGGACAAATATCATACTTTTGGATAAATGTCCTCTGCTCTGATGAAACAAAAATATACAGTGGGGCAAAAAAGTATTTAGTCAGCCACCAATTGTGCAAGTTCTCCCACTTAAAATGATGAGAGAGGCCTGTAATTTTCATCATAGGTATACTTCAACCATGACAGACACAATGAGGAAAAAAATCCTGAAAATCACATTGTAGGATTTGTAATGAATTTATTTGCAAATTATGGTGGAAAATAAGTATTCGGTCACCTACAAACAAGCAAGATTTCTGGCTCTCATAGACCTGTAACTTCTTCTTTAAGAGCGTCCTCTGTCCTCCACTTGATACCTGTATTAATGGCACCTCTTTGAACTTGTTATCAGTATAAAAGACACATCACATTTCACTGGTCATCCCCAAAGCCAATTCCTCCTTTGGCCGCCTTTCCTTCCAGTTTCCTGCTGCCAATGACTGAAACGAACTGCAAAAATCGCAGAAGCTGGAGACTCTTATCTCACTCACTAGCTTTAAGCACCAGCTGTCAGAGCAGCTCACAGATCATTGCACCTGTATATAGCCCATCTATAAATAGCCCATCCAACTACATCATCCCCATACTGTATTTATTTATTTATTTTGCTCCTTTGCACCCCAGTATCTCTACTTGCACATTAATCTTCTGCACATCTATCACTCCAGTGTTTAATTGCTATATTGTAATTACTTCGCCACTATGGCCTGTTTATTGCCTTACCTCCCTTATCTCACATCAGTTGCTGACACTGTATATAGACTTTTTTTCGACTGTATTATCGACTCTATGTTAGTTTATTCCATGTTTAACTCTATTGTTTGTGTCGAACTGCTTTGCTTTATCTTGGCCAGGTCGCACTTTTTCTCAACTAGCCGACCTGGTTAAATAAAGGTGTTCTCAACTAGCCGACCTGGTTAAATAAAGGTGTTCTCAACTAGCCTACCTGGTTAAATAAAGGTCTTCTCAACTAGCCTACCTGGTTAAATAAAGGTGAAATAAATCAAAATAAAACATTTAAATACATATGCCATAAAATATGCAGACAGATTAAAAGTATGTTAACTTCCAGACTTTCTAACATTCCCAGAAAGCCTGGATTATTGAGTCATTATTGAGTCATTATTGAGTCATTATTGAGTCATTATTGAGTCATTATTTAGTCAATATTGAGTCATTATTGGTTTTACACTTAAGACATGACTCTGCCGTTGTGCTGTAGAATTTGCGAATGTTGTCTCCTGTGTAACAAATTCTATACATTAGTTTATACTGAGTGTATTTTCTCAAATTTTGTTAGTTATGCTCAATCGTTCCCTCCAACTGCCAACGTCAGTTAAAAAAAAAAAGTATTGGTTCAAATATTTTATATATTTTTCTTAGAGATTGTCAGCTGGATAGGCTCTCTGCAAGGTTTTCTATATCTTACCTATATGAACATCCTTTTCTGAGTCAAATAAGATTCCCTCAAGGTTGATCTGATGTCCTGGGTACAGTGCTATTAATGAACAACAGTGTGTGTGTGTGTGTGTGTGTGCGTGTGTGTGTGTGTGTGTGTGTGTGTGTGATATCCAGTTTTAGTGCTCTCTCTCTCTCTCTCTGACAAGTCCGTTTAGCCATTGATGGACATGAGGGTCATATCAGGGCTTTGGGTATTTTCAGAGGTCACAAGCGTGCCTACGGACAGAGCTACCGACGGAGGGGACGCTGCCTGGTACCATCTGGACGCGGGCCGCGCCGGTTTTCTGGCACAGTGTTGGCCACCCTCCCTACCCCCCTAACACGGCCCCCACATATCCCCCACTTCTTGAGGGTCAAGCACCCAGAGCGGCAGGCTGACAGCAGATGTCCCTCAAACCTCCAGTCCTGTTAATTAAACAGTCAGGAGAAACACAAACAGCAAAGGCCCAAATACACTCAAATACACACAGACAGAGGCACAGCAATGAGCGGACAAACGGCTGTCCGTTCACACTGCACAAACAGACAGACAGACAGACAAACAGACAGACAGACAGACAGACAGGCAGGCAGGCAGACAGGCAGGCAGACAGACAGACAGACAGACAGACAGACAGACAGACAGACAGACAGACAGACAGACAGACAGACAGACAGACAGACAGACAGACAGACAGACAGACAGACAGACAGACAGACAGACAGACAGACAGACAGACAGACAGACAGACAGACAGACAGACAGACAGACAGACAGACAGGCAGGCAGACAGACAGAGGCACAGCAATGAGCGCACGAAGGGCTGTCCGTTCACACTGCACAAACAGACAGACAGGCAGACTGTCTACTATAGTAGAATAGTAGAATACTATGCAGGATGGCAGTAGACCAACACTATGGGCCTTGTTATAGTAGAATACTATGCAGGATGGCAGTAGACCAACACTATGGGCCTTGTTATAGTAGAATACTATGCAGGATGGCAGTAGACCAACACTATGGGCCTTGTTATAGTAGAATACTATGCAGGATGGCAGTCCACCAACACTATGGGGCCAGTTAACTATATGAGGGACTGGCCCTGTGGCCCTGACTGTGTTAACTATATGAGGGACTGGCCCTGTGGCCCTGACTGTGTTAACTATATGAGTGACTGGCCCTGTGGCCCTGACTGTGTTAACTATATGAGTGACTGGCCCTGTGGCCCTGACTGTGTTAACTATATGAGGGACTGGCCCTGTGGCCCGACTGTGTTAACTATATCAGGGACTGGCCCTGACTGTGTTAACTATATGAGTGACTGGCCCTGACTGTTTTAACTATATGAGGGACTGGCCCTGTGGCCCTGACTGTGTTAACTATATGAGGGACTGGCCCTGTGGCCCTGACTGTGTTAACAGACGCTCTTATCCAGCACAGCTTATAGTTAGCTAATTCGTCTTAAGGGAGCTAGGTCCTAGATCCAATTTAGGAGTGGGTGTTGTCATTGCATATTCCCAAGCAAACTCCCCCACCTTTAGACAAACTAGAAGACATGGTCGAAAAAAGGAATGTCATTGACAAACACAACACAATCAACTCACACACTTTCTTTCCTTATTCAGCTTAACTAACAGGTAGAAAAAGGAGAGGAAGAGGGGGAATGAGGGAAGGATGGAAGGATGGAAGTTGAAATGGGGATGGGGAGAGTAGAGTGGAGGGGGGCTATCTGTGGCATCATGTCAGACTGGTGAAGGGAATCAGTTGTTCTCCCTCCATTGTCTTCCTGCTGGGAGTAAAGTGAGGGATTGTTGTGTGATCTAATGGAGCATGCACTTATCAGAGAGACAGGCGCCTGATGGTGGCGCTGACGTCAGCCTATTGGCTCAGTGAGGCTCTGTCAGGCTCAGTGAGGCTCTGTTAGGCTCGGTGAGGCTCTGTCAGGCTCAGTGAGGCTCAGTGAGGCTCTGTCAGGCTCTGTCAGGCTCAGTGAGGCTATGTCAGGCTCAGTGAGGTTCTGTCAGTCTTATAGAGGCTCTGTCAGGCTCAGTGAGGCTCTGTCAGGTTCAGAGAGGCTCTATAAAGCTCAGTGAGGCTATGTCAGGCTCTGTCATGCTCTGTCAGGCTCGGAGAGGCTCTGTCAGGCTCTGGCAGGCTCAGTGAGGCTCTGTCAGGCTCATTGAGGCTCTGTCAGGCTCAGAGAGACTCTGTCAGGCTCAGAGAGGCTCTGTCAGGCTCAGTGAGGCTCGGAGGGGCTCTGTCAGGCTCAGAGAGGCTCTGTCAGGCTCAGAGAGGCTCTGTCAGGCTCAGTGAGGCTCTGTCAGGCTCAGAGAGGCTCTGTCAGGCTCAGAGAGGCTCTGTCAGGCTCAGAGAGGCTCTGTCAGGCTCTGTCAGGCTCTGTCAGGCTCAGTGAGGCTCTTTCAGGCTCTGTCAGGCTCAGTGAGGCTCAGTGAGGCTCTGTCAGGCTCAGAGAGGCTCTGTCAGGCTCAGAGAGGCTCTGTCATGCTCAGAGAGGCTCTGTCAGGCTCAGTGAGGCTCAGTGAGGCTCTGGCAGGCTCAGAGAGGCTCTGTCAGGCTCAGAGATGCTCTGTCAGGCTCAGAGAGGCTCTGTCAGGCTCAGTGCCGAAGTGCAAGATACACCAGTGGTCACCGAGTTGATGGGCATGTGGCTTGTGTCATTGATACAGAGTTAATAGTTTGATTTGGATCGTAAAATAAAATGAGTATGTTCACAGATAACACAGTGGCCTAATCTCAATAATAGGCACTGTCCCATTATCAATCAAGAAAAAAATGTGCTGAACATTTGTGTTTTGTCCCAACCACACTATAGTGATGAGCAATACTGGAAGAGCATGTTTCATAGCATTACCATCTGGAAGTCATCCTCCACCCTGTGCTTCTCTTGCCCCTGACTGACTCCTGCGTCTGAGGTTTCACACCCACAGAGTGACAGCCATGGGGCTCCACACTTCATTATCCTTCAGCAAAGGTTACACAATCACACCGTTTTGGTATGAACGTCTCTCTGTCCTCATAGCAGCGCAGGGGAGATGCTGCCACACACCTGTTACGGAGCCGTCTTTCGCCCAAGGGATTTTTCTAAAATGTGCTCTTCTACAAAACAAAACCCAACAACAACATTCAGATGATAGGGAATAGAGTACCACAGTATGAGTCATAATACCCATAAAACCTTGCAGTCAATCAGGGAAATGGTTCCAATTGTTTTTCCACCATTCATTTTTCCAATAAGGGATTTTAGAAACACTTAAAATAAGGGCTGTGTTTCGTGGAGGTTTACCCCGGCGTGACGTTTTAATAACCATGTAAATGTCCCTGGGACAAGGTGACTTTTATCAATATATCTCCCTATATTTACACCCTCGAAAAATGACATGCTAGTTAGCTGCTAATGTAGCTATCATAAGGAACTACAAATGCCATGATGATCTGTACGACACTGGTGAAGTTAAGAGCCAATGAAGAAGAAGAAAATGGTCTACTTTAAATTAAAATATAGACTACCTCAATGGCGCTTCCCATGCTGCCACAGACGCAATAAAGGCACAGATACAAAGATGAGTGATCCACCTCCATGGCCTGTTGTTCACACACCTGTCTGCCCTCTCATTGGCTAGACTGATGCCGCCTCCTCCCACCTTCCATCTTTGAGGACGTGTATTTTCCATTGTTAGAGCGGTCACTTGACTATCTTGTCAATGTAATAGACAATATTAGATTCAAGTCGAGGATCTTTGTATCTTGTGTAGAACTCTTGCTCCCTCTGGTGACAGATTGTGGAATCGATTACTCCATGATCATCCTGTCCTGACTCATGCCTTGTTAAAATGTTTGACTTTGTCAGTTTGACTCCTGGTAAAAATTGGTTTGAGACTGGATATTCGCAAGACATTTGAACCTTCAAACTGCTCGTGAATGATTTGAGCTTACAGACCTCAGGTAAACTGTCATTCAGTAATGATTGTGAAACTATCTTTGATCGCCAATAACATTGTTGTGAATTGAGAAACAGGTTGTTCATAAATTCTGAGCGTTTATCATGTTCCTCAATTAATTTAGCTCATTTCAGCAGTAGGCTCTATCTCTCTCGAAAATAAACGGAAAAAAAACACAAAAAAAACAAAGCACTCTCAGGACCCACAGAGCGCCCCCCTGAGTGCAGCGGTGCAAAATACAAACTTTGTGAAGACAGTCTAACCAAAGTCAGACGACCAAAAAAGTCTCTGAGCTTCATGCTAGATAACCTCGTACAACGAATGACAGAATAACTCCTGTATTTCGCGAAATCGAGTTGTTCAATCTTCTAGGTGTAACTGTTTCTCATCCCTGGATTTGAGGTACCTGTTCCCGAGCCATATCTCAAGGAGGCGTCTTAATGTACCCTGGAATGCTGTTTGACCCTTGTGCAGCTGCAAGCAAGCAGGTCGGATCTGCTGGCTAGGAAGGTCGAAGGTCGAAGGTTGAAGGTTGAAGGTAGCAGGCTGTTGCAAATAGTGTTGCAGCCAGGAAATGCTGAGCGATCTGTTTTGGTTTCGATTATGAAAAAATTATCCCTGTGGCCCTGACTGTGTTAACTATATGAGGGACTGGCCCTGTGGCCCTGACTGTGTTAACTATATGAGGGACTGGCCCTGTGGCCCTGACTGTGTTAACTATATGAGTGACTGGCCCTGTGGCCCTGACTGTGTTAACTATATGAGGGACTGGCCCTGTGGCCCTGACTGTGTTAACTATATGAGTGACTGGCCCTGTGGCCCTGACTGTGTTAACTATATGAGTGACTGGCCCTGTGGCCCTGACTGTGTTAACTATATGAGGGACTGGCCCTGTGGCCCTGACTGTGCTAACTATATGAGTGACTGGCCCTGTGGCCCTGACTGTGTTAACTATATGAGGGACTGGCCCTGTGGCCCTGACTGTCTTAACTATATGAGTGACTGGCCCTGTGGCCCTGACTGTGTTAACTATATGAGTGACTGGCCCTGTGGCCCTGACTGTTTTAACTATATGAGGGACTGGCCCTGTGGCCCTGACTGTGTTAACTATATGAGGGACTGGCCCTGTGGCCCTGACTGTGTTAACTATATGAGGGACTGGCCATGTGGCCCTGACTGTGTTTACTATATGAGGGACTGACCCTGTGGCACTGACTGTGTTTACTATATGAGGGGCTGTCCCTTAGCCCATTAGTGCGTATCACTTATTACTCATAATTCATTCACATTACTTTAAAACCTCTTGCCCTTTTTCTATATTTTTGCCTAAAATGACATACCCACATCTACCTACCTGTAGCTCAGGACCTGAAGCAAGGACATGCATATTCTTAGTATCACTTGAAAGGAAAAAACTTTGAAGTTTGTGGAAATGGGAAATGAATGTAGGAGAATACAACACATTAGATCTGGTATAAGTTAAACTTGCTTTTTAAAAAAAATGTTTTTTATAAATCTTTGAAATGCAAGAGAAAGGCCATAATGTATTATTGCAGTTTAGGCACAATTTAGATTTTGGCCACTAGATGGAAGCAAAGTGTGCAAAGTTTCATATTTTTATTTATTTATTTATTTAACCTTTATTTAACCAGGTAGGCAAGTTGAGAACACCTTTATTTAACCAGGTAGGCAAGTTGAGAACAAGTTCTCATTTACAATTGCGACCTGGCCAAGATAAAGCAAAGCAGTTCGACAGATACAACAACACAGAGTTACACATGGAGTAAAACAAACATACAGTCAATAATACAGTATAAACAAGTCTATATACAATGTGAGCAAATGAGGTGAGAAGGGAGGTAAAGGCAAAAAAGGCCATGGTGGCAAAGTAAATACAATATAGCAAGTAAAACACTGGAATGGTAGTTTTGCAATGGAAGAATGTGCAATGTAGAAATAAAAATAATGGGGTGCAAAGGAGCAAAATAAATAAATAAATAAATACAAATTAAATACAGTTGGGAAAGAGGTAGTTGGACCCTGTTCCAACTAAACTACTGAAAGAGCTGCTTACTGTGCTTGGCCCTCCTATGTTGAACATAATAAATGGCTCTCTATCCACTGGATGTGTACCAAACTCACTAAAAGTGGCAGTAATAAAGCCTCTCTTGAAAAAGCCAAACCTTGACCCAGAAAATATAAAAAAACTATCGGCCTATATCGAATCTTCCATTCCTCTCAAAAATTTTAGAGAAGGCTGTTGCGCAGCAACTCACTGCCTTCCTGAAGACAAACAATGTATACGAAATGCTTCAGTCTGGTTTTAGACCCCATCATAGCACTGAGACGGCACTTGTGAAGGTGGTAAATGACATTTTAATGGCATCGGACCGAGGCTCTGCATCTGTCCTCGTGCTCCTAGACCTTAGTGCTGCTTTTGATACCATCGATCACCACATTCTTTTGGAGAGATTGGAAACCCAAATTGGTCTACACGGACATGTTCTGGCCTGGTTTAGATCTTATCTGTCGGAAAGATATCAGTTTGTCTCTGTGAATGGTTTGTCCTCTGACAAATCAACTGTAAATTTCTGTGTTCCTCAAGGTTCCGTTTTAGGACCACTATTGTTTTCACTATATATTTTACCTCTTGGGGATGTTATTCGAAAACATAATGTAAACTTTCACTGCTATGCGGATGACACACAGCTGTACATTTCAATGAAACATGGTGAAGTCCCAAAATTGCCCTCGCTAGAAGCATGTGTTTCAGACATAAGGAAGTGGATGGCTGCAAACTTTCTACTATTAAACTCGGACAAAACAGAGATGCTTGTTCTAGGTCCCAAGAAACAAAGAGATCTTCTGTTGAATCTGACAATTAATCTTAATGGTTGTACAGTCGTCTCAAATAAAACTGTGAAGGACCTCGGCGTTACTCTGGACCCTGATCTCTCTTTTGAAGAACATATCAAGACCATTTCGAGGACAGCTTTTTTCCATCTACGTAACATTGCAAAAATCAGAAACTTTCTGTCCAAAAATGATGCAGAAAAATTAATCCATGCTTTTGTCACTTCTAGGTTAGACTACTGCAATGCTCTATTTTCCGGCTACCCGGATAAAGCACTAAATAAACTTCAGTTAGTGCTAAATACGGCTGCTAGAATCCTGACTAGAACCAAAATATTTGATCATATTACTCCAGTGCTAGCCTCTCTACACTGGCTTCCTGTCAAAGCAAGGGCTGATTTCAAGGTTTTACTGCTAACCTACAAAGCATTACATGGGCTTGCTCCTACCTATCTCTCTGATTTGGTCCTGCCGTACATACCTACACGTACGCTACGGTCACAAGACGCAGGCCTCCTAATTGTCCCTAGAATTTCTAAGCAAACAGCTGGAGGCAGGGCTTTCTCCTATAGAGCTCAATTTTTATGGAACGGTCTGCCTACCCATGTCAGAGACGCAAACTCGGTCTCAACCTTTAAGTCTTTACTGAAGACTCATCTCTTCAGTGGGTCATATGATTGAGTGTAGTCTGGCCCAGGAGTGGGAATGTGAACGGAAAGGCTCTGGAGCAACGAACCGCCCTTGCTGTCTCTGCCTGGCCGGTTCCCCTCTTTCCACTGGGATTCTCTGCCTCTAACCCTATTACAGGGGCTGAGTCACTGGCTTGCTGGGGCTCTCTCATGCCATCCCTGGAGGGGGTGCGTCACCTGAGTGGGTTGATTCACTGTTGTGGTCATCCTGTCTGGGTTGGCGCCCCCCCCTTGGGTTGTGCCGTGGCGGAGATCTTTGTGGGCTATACTCAGCCTTGTCTCAGGATGGTAAGTTGGTGGTTGAAGATATCCCTCTAGTGGTGTGGGGGCTATGCTTTGGCTAAGTGGGTGGGGTTATATCCTTCCTGTTTGGCCCTGTCCGGGGGTGTCCTCGGATGGGGCCACAGTGTCTCCTGACCCCTCCTGTCTCAGCCTCCAGTATTTCTGCTGCAGTAGTTTATGTGTCGGGGGGCTGGGGTCAGTTTGTTATATCTGGAGTACTTCTCCTGTCCTATTCGGTGTCCTGTGTGAATCTAAGTGTGCGTTCTCTAATTCTCTCCTTCTCTCTTTCTTTCTCTCTCTCGGAGGACCTGAGCCCTAGGACCATGCCCCAGGACTACCTGACATGATGACTCCTTGCTGTCCCCAGTCCACCTGGCCATGCTGCTGTTCCAGTTTCAACTGACCTGAGCCCTAGGACCATGCCCCAGGACTACCTGACATGATGACTCCTTGCTGTCCCCAGTCCACCTGGCCATGCTGCTGCTCCAGTTTCAACTTCCACCTGACTGTGCTGCTGCTCCAGTTTCAACTGTTCTGCCTTATTATTATTCGACCATGCTGGTCATTTATGAACATTTGAACATCTTGGCCATGTTCTGTTATAATCTCCACCCGGCACAGCCAGAAGAGGACTGGCCACCCCACATAGCCTGGTTCCTCTCTAGGTTTCTTCCTAGGTATTGGCCTTTCTAGGGAGTTTTTCCTAGCCACCGTGCTTCTACACCTGCATTGCTTGCTGTTTGGGGTTTTAGGCTGGGTTTCTGTACAGCACTTTGAGATATCAGCTGATGTACGAAGGGCTATATAAATACATTTGATTTGATTTGATTTGATTTATATACAGGGGGTACCGTTAGAGTCAATGTGGAGGCTATATACAGGGGTTACCAGTACAGAGTCAATGTGGAGGCCATATACAGGGGGTACCGTTAGAGTCACGTGCGGGGGCACCAGTAGGTTGAGGTAATTGAGGTAATATGTACATGTAGGTAGAGTTATTAAGGTGACTATGCGTAGATAATAACAGAGAGTAGCAGTGGCATAAAAGAGGAGGGGAAATGCAAATAGTCTGGGTAGCCAATTGATTAGATGTTCAGGAGTCTTATGGCTTGGGGGTATAACCTGTTTTTAGAAGCCTCTTGGACCTAGACTTGGCGCTCCGGTACTGCTTGCTGTGCGGTAGCAGAGAGAACAGTCTGTGACTATGGTGGCTGGATCTTTGACAATCTTTAGGGCCTACCTCTGACACCGCCTGGTATAGAGATCCTGGGTGGCAGGAAGCTTGGCCCCAGTGATGTACTGGGCCATAGGCACGACCCTCTTTAGTGCCTTGCGGTCGGAGGCCGAGCAGTTGCCATACCAGGCAGTGATGCAACCAGTCAGGATGCTCTCGATGGTGCAGCTGTAGAACCTTTTGAGGATCTGAGGACCCATGCCAAATCTTTTCAGTCACCTGATGAGGAATAGGTTTTGTCGTGCCCTCTTCACGACTGTCTTGGTGTGCTTGGACCATGTTAGTTTGTTGGTGATGTGGACACCAAGGAACTTGAAGCTCTCAACCTTCTCCACTACAGCCCCGTCGATGAGAATGGAGGTATGCTCTGTCCTCCTTTTCCTGTAGTCCACAATGATCTCCTTCGTCTTGATCACGTTGAGGGAGAGATTGTTGTCCTGGCACAACACGGCCGGTCTCTGACCTCCTCCCTATAGGCTGTCTCATCGTTGTCGGTGATCAGGCCTACCACTGTTGTGTCATCAAAAAACGAATGATGGTGTTGGAGTTGTGCCTGGTTGGAGTCGTGCCCTTACTGCTGCTCAATAATCCTATTTTTCTAACTTAATTGAGGAAAAAAAGAACAATCCGAAATTCCTTTTTGATACTGTCGCAAAGCTAACTAAAAAGCAGCATTCCCCAAGAGAGGATGACTTTCACTTTAGCAGTGATAAATTCATGAACTTCTTTGAGGAAAAGATTAGAAAGAAAATGACGGACTCCTCTTTAAATCTGCGTATTCCTTCAAAGCTCAGTTGTCCTGAGTCTGCACAACTCTGCCAGGACCTAGGATCAAGAGAGACGCTCAAGTGTTTTAGTACTATATCTCTTGACACAATGATGAAAATATTAATGGCCTCTAAACCTTCAAGCTGCATACTGGACCCTATTCCAACTAAACTACTGAAAGAGCTGCTTCCTGTGCTTGGCCCTCCTATGTTGAACATAATAAACGCCTCTCTATCCACCGGATGTGTACCAAACTCACTAAAAGTGGCAGTAATAAAGCCTATCTTGAAAAAGCCAAACCTTGACCCAGAAAATATAAAAAGCTATCGACCTATATCAAATCTTCCATTCCTCTCAACATTTTTAGAAAAGGCTGTTGCGCAGCAACTCACTGCCTTCCTGAAGACAATCAATATATACGAAATGCTTCAGTCTGGTTTTAGACCCCATCATAGCACTGAGACTGCACTTGTGAAGGTCGTAAATGACCTTTTAATGGCATCAGACCGAGGCTCTGCATCTGTCCTCGTGCTCCTAGACCTTAGTGCTGCTTTTGATACCATCGATCACCACATTCTTTTGGAGAGATTGGAAACCCAAATTGGTCTACACGGACAAGGTCTGGCCTGGTTTAGATCTTATCTGTCGGAAAGATATCAGTTTGTCTCTGTGAATGGTTTATCCTCTGACAAATCAACTGTAAATTCCGGTGTTCCTCAAGGATCCGTTTTAGGACCACTATTGTTTTCACTATATATTTGACCTCTTGGGGATATCATTCGAAAACATAATGTTAACTTTCACTGCTATGCGGATGACACACAGCTGTACATTTCAATGAAACATGGTGAAGCCCCAAAATTGCCCTCCCTGGAAACCTGTGTTTCAGACATAATGAAGTGGATGGCTGCAAACGTTCTACTTTTAAACTCGGACAAAACAGAGATGCTTGTTCTAGGTCCCAAGAAACAAAAAGATCTTCTGTTGAATCTGACAATTAATCTTAATGGTTGTACAGTCGTCTCAAATAAAACTGTGAAGGACCTCGGCGTTACTCTGGACCCTGATCTCTCTTTTGAAGAACACATCAAGACCATTTCAAGGACAGCTTTTTTCCATCTACGTAACATTGCAAAAATCTGAAACTTTCTGTCCAAAAATGATGCAGAAAAATGTATCCATGCTTTTGTTACTTCTAGGTTAGACCACTGCAATGCTCTACTTTCCGGCTACCCGGATAAAGCACTAAATAAACTTCAGTTGGTGCTAAATACGGCTGCTAGAATCCTGACTAGAACCAAAAAATGTGATCATATTACTCCAGTGCTAGCCTCCCTACACTGGCTTCCTGTAAAGGCAAGGGCTGATTACAAGGTTTTACTGCTAACCTACAAAGCATTACATGGGCTTGCTCCTACTCTCTGATTTGGTCCTGCCGTACATACCTACACGTTCGCTACGGTCACAAGACGCAGGCCTCCTAATTGTCCCTAGAATTTCTAAGCAAACAGCTGGAGGCAGAGCTTTCTCCTATAGAGCTCCATTTTTATGGAACGGTCTGCCTACCCATGTAAGAGACGCAAACTCGGTCTCAACCTTTAAGTCTGATGCTGACTGCAGGAATGTCCACCAGAGTTGTTGCCGGAGAATGAAATCCTAATTTCTCTACCATAAAACGTCATTTTAGATAATTCTGCATGGCATCGTGTGGGCAAGCGGTTTGCTGATGTCAACATTTTGAACAGAGTGCACCACCGTGATGGCGGTGGGGTTATG
Source organism: Oncorhynchus kisutch (assembly GCF_002021735.2). Lineage (NCBI taxonomy): Eukaryota > Metazoa > Chordata > Actinopteri > Salmoniformes > Salmonidae > Oncorhynchus > Oncorhynchus kisutch. The sequence continues at coordinate 74,891,655 of NC_034175.2, read as the reverse complement.
GTATGGATAGGCATAAGCTATGCATCATGACCACAGTTGCATTTTATCTATGGCAATTTTAATGCTCAAAAATACCTTAATGAGGTCCTGAGGCCGGTGTGTGTGGGCGAGAGAAGAGGGCAGAAACACACCATTAAGAGGTTGACAGAGAGCAGAGAGAGAAAAGTTGCTTTGCTCATAAATGACTAGCATGGTCGTATAATAATAAGGCAGAACAGTTGAAACTGGAGCAGCAGCACGGTCAGATGGACTGGGGACAGCAAGGAGTCATCATGTCAGGTAGTCCTGGGGCATGGTCCTAGGGCTCAGGTCCTCCAAGAGAGAGAAAGAAAGAGAGAATTAGAGAGAGCATATGTGGGGTGGCCAGTCCTCTTCTGGCTGTGCCGGGTGGAGATTTTAACAGAACATGGCCAAGATGTTCAAATGTTCATAAATGACCAGCATGGTCGAATAATAATAAGGCAGAACAGTTGAAACTGGAGCAGCAACACGGCCAGGTGGACTGGGGACAGCAAGGAGTCATCATGTCAGGTAGTCCTGGGGCATGGTCCTAGGGCTCAGGTCCTCCAAGAGAGAGAAAGAAAGAGAGAATTAGAGAGAATTAGAGAAAGCACACTTAAATAAACACAGGACACCGAATAGGACAGGAGAAGTACTCCAGATATAACAAACTGACCTTAGCCCCCCGACACATAAACTACTGCAGCATAAATACTGGAGGCTGAGACAGGAGGGGTCAGGAGACACTGTGGCCCCATCCGAGGACACCCCCGGACAGGGCCAAACAGGAAGGATATAACCCCATCCACTTTGCCAAAGCACAGCCCCCACACCATTAGAGGGATATCTTCAACCACCAACTTACCATCCTGAGACAAGGCCGAGTATAGCCCACAAAGATCTCCGCCAGACAGAGGGTCTGGGCAAGAGGCCTCAGGACCAGGAGACAGAGGGTCTGGGAGAGAGGCCTCAGGACCAGGGGACAGAGAGTCTGGGGTGTGAGGCCTCGGGACCAGGAAACAGAGGGTCTGGGGTGTGAGGCCTCAGGACCAGGGGACAGAGGGTCTGGGGTGTGAGGCCTCAGGACCAGGGGACAGAGAGTCTGGGGTGTGAGGCCTCAGGATGAGGAGACAGAGGGTTTGGGGTGTCAGGCCTCAGGACCAGGAGACAGAGAGTCTGGGTTGTGAGGCCTCAGGACCAGGGGACAGAGAGTCTGGGGTGTGAGGCCTCGGGACCAGGGGACAGAGGGTTTGGGGTGTGAGGCCTCAGGACCAGGGGACAGAGAGTCTGGGGTGTGAGGCCTCAGGACCAGGAGACAGAGGGTTTGGGGTGTCAGGCCTCAGGACCAGGAGACAGAGAGTCTGGGTTGTGAGGCCTCAGGACCAGGGGACAGAGGGTCTGGTGTGTGAGCGGCCTCAGAACCAAACCCATTCTGAAGTTTGTGAGGAGTGTGCCTTCCGAAAATGTAGAAGTGTGTAGACTATGTGCACTCTCTTCCTCCGGTCGCCATGTGTGTCTGTGTGTGTGTGTGTGTGTGTGTGTCTGTGTGTGTGTGTGTGTGTGTCTAACATTGTGTGGCCTGTCCTCTTCTGTTCCACTGAAACCTGTCATATATGTCTACCTCTCACCTAGTTATTGAGAAACCAGCATCCACCTCTGTGCTTTTCCTGTTGTTGTTCTGTGAACCAACACCGTCTCAGAAATAGACAGGACCCTAAAGCCTACACAGCTCAATGTGGTCTCTGTTGCTAGGCAATGCGTTTTCAGGAAACAAGTATAGGGTGACATTTGCTGGTCTTTCACACTCTTTCTCACCTTCTCTCACCTCTCCTCTGTGTGTCAGTGGGTTTTGGTGTTTTCATGTCCTGTACTGTTGTTGGGCCTGCAGGTACCACAACCTCAAACCACCTACATCCACCTTCTCAAACTGCTGGGCCAGACCTTCACCCTCAGTGTTCTACAGGTGGGCCATACCTTCACCCTCAGGGTTCTACTGCTGGGCCAGACGTTCACCCTCAGGGTTCTACTGTTGGGCCAGACCTTCACCCTCAGGTTTCTACTGCTTTGCCAGACCTTCACCCTCAGGTTTCTACTGCTTTGCCAGACCTTCACACTCAGGTTAAATAAAGGTATGACTGTGTTTTTTTTTAAACACAGTCATTAATACTACCTGTCTAAGGTCTGAGCTGCTACAGGGTCATAGTTAACACAGTCATTAAAACTACCTGTCTAAGGTCTGAGCTGCAACAGGGCCGTAGTTAACACAGTCATTAATACTACCTGTCTAAGGTCTGAGCTGCTACAGGGCCGTAGTTAACACAGTCATTAATACTACCTGTCTAAGGTCTGAGCTGCTACAGGGTCATAGTTAACACAGTCATTAATACTACCTGTCTAAGGTCTGAGCTGCTACAGAGCCATAGTTAACACAGTCATTAATACTACCTGTCTAAGGTCTGTGCTGCTACAGAGCCATAGTTAACACAGTCATTAATACATATTTTAACGAGACGTGTGTTGTTGTTTTTAGAGGTGACTGACTGACTGATCACCATGAATTGACTCCATTACTCTTCACCTTCTCTGGAAGAGAGAATGTTATTATTATCATATTTAATAACATTATGTCACCGTATCTTGTCTTGAGTTGGCTGAGAGATGGTTAGAATTGGTCTGTTTCAGTCCTTAGAGAGGATCACGGTGATCTTCTGTTGTCTTGGTCTGTTTCAGTCCTTAGAGGGGATCCTCACTGTGTCTAAAGAATACCTGGTTCTGTTTCCTGGTCTGTTTCAGTCCTTAGAGGGGATCATCACTGTGTCTAAAGAATACCTGGTTCTGTTTCCTGGTCTGTTTCAGTCCATAGAGGGGATCATCACGGTGTCTAAAGAATACCTGGTTCTGTTTCCTGGACTGTTTCAGTCCATAGAGGGGATCATCACTGTGTCTAAAGAATACCTGGTTCTGTTTCCTGGACTGTTTCAGTCCATAGAGGGGATCATCACTGTGTCTAAAGAATACCTGGTTCTGTTTCCTGGACTGTTTCAGTCCTTAGAGGGGATCATCACTGTGTCTGAAGAATACCTGGTTCTGTTTCCTGGACTGGGCCCATAGAAGGTGAGCACAACTCTACTTGTCAAATTGAGAATAAGAGAAGAATAGTGTTCAATCCAATTTCATATATTACCGTGAACGTGATGTACTATCATTCAGGATGATTGTTTCCAGACATGTCATTTCACATTATACAACTTCAGAACTGTGTCACTTTCCCTTTGGATTGTGTACTTGTATCTGAGAAGTGACTTTGTATTCGTTGTGTCCTACAGGACAGATTCCTCTATCATGTACTACATCATACTACCCTACCTTACTGTTCAACTAGTGTCCTGTCCTGTTGACCTACTGCACAGACAATCCTTACTACTGGCCCTACCTTACTGTTCAACTAGTGTCCTGTCCTGTTGACCTACTGCACAGACAATCCTTACTACTGGCCCTACCTTGCTGTTGAACTCGTGTCCTGTCCTGTTGACCTACTGCACAGACAATCCTTACTACTGGCCCTACCTTACTGTTGAACTAGTGTCCTGTCCTGTTGACCTACTGCACAGACAATCCTTACTACTGGCCCTACCTTACTGTTGAACTCGTGTCCTGTCCTGTTGACCTACTGCACAGACAATCCTTACTACTGGCCCTACCTTACTGTTGAACTAGTGTCCTGTCCTGTTGACCTACTGCACAGACAATCCTTACTACTGGCCCTACCTTACTGTTGAACTAGTGTCCTGTCCTGTTGACCTACTGTACAGACAATCCTTACTACTGGCCCTACCTTACTGTTGAACTAGTGTCCTGTCCTGTTGACCTACTGCACAGACAATCCTTACTACTGGCCCTACCTTACTGTTGAACTAGTGTCCTGTCCTGTTGACCTACTGCACAGACAATCCTTACTACTGGCCCTACCTTACTGTTGAACTAGGGTCCTGTCCTGTTGACCTACTGCACAGACAATCCTTACTACTGGCCCTACCTTACTGTTGAACTCGTGTCCTGTCCTGTTGACCTACTGCACAGACAATCCTTACTACTGGCCCTACCTTACTGTTGAACTAGTGTCCTGTCCTGTTGACCTACTGCACAGACAATCCTTACTACTGGCCCTACCTTACTGTTGAACTCGTGTCCTGTCCTGTTGACCTACTGCACAGACAATCCTTACTACTGGCCCTACCTTACTGTTGAACTAGTGTCCTGTCCTGTTGACCTACTGCACAGACAATCCTTACTACTGGCCCTACCTTACTGTTGAACTAGTGTCCTGTCCTGTTGACCTACTGCACAGACAATCCTTACTACTGGCCCTACCTTACTGTTGAACTCGTGTCCTGTCCTGTTGACCTACTGCACAGACAATCCTTACTACTGGCCCTACCTTACTGTTGAACTAGTGTCCTGTCCTGTTGACCTACTGTACAGACAATCCTTACTACTGGCCCTACCTTACTGTTGAACTAGTGTCCTGTCCTGTTGACCTACTGCACAGACAATCCTTACTACTGGCCCTACCTTACTGTTGAACTAGTGTCCTGTCCTGTTGACCTACTGCACAGACAATCCTTACTACTGGCCCTACCTTACTGTTGAACTAGTGTCCTGTCCTGTTGACCTACTGCACAGACAATCCTTACTACTGGCCCTACCTTACTGTTGAACTAGTGTCCTGTCCTGTTGACCTACTGCACAGACAATCCTTACTACTGGCCCTACCTTACTGTTGAACTAGTGTCCTGTCCTGTTGACCTACTGCACAGACAATCCTTACTACTGGCCCTACCTTACTGTTGAACTAGTGTCCTGTCCTGTTGACCTACTGCACAGACAATCCTTACTACTGGCCCTACCTTACTGTTGAACTAGTGTCCTGTCCTGTTGACCTACTGCACAGACAATCCTTACTACTGGCCCTACCTTACTGTTGAACTAGTGTCCTGTCCTGTTGACCTACTGCACAGACAATCCTTACTACTGGCCCTACCTTACTGTTGAACTAGTGTCCTGTCCTGTTGACCTACTGCACAGACAATCCTTACTACTGGCCCTACCTTACTGTTGAACTAGTGTCCTGTCCTGTTGACCTACTGCACAGACAATCCTTACTACTGGCCCTACCTTACTGTTGAACTAGTGTCCTGTCCTGTTGACCTACTGCACAGACAATCCTTACTACTGGCCCTACCTTACTGTTGAACTAGTGTCCTGTCCTGTTGACCTACTGCACAGACAATCCTTACTACTGGCCCTACCTTGCTGTTGAACTAGTGTCCTGTCCTGTTGACCTACTGCACAGACAATCCTTACTACTGGCCCTACCTTACTGTTGAAATAGTGTCCTGTCCTGTTGACCTACTGCACAGACAATCCTTACTACTGGCCCTACCTTACTGTTGAACTAGTGTCCTGTCCTGTTGACCTACTGCACAGACAATCCTTACTACTGGCCCTACTTTACTGTTGAAATAGTGTCCTGTCCTGTTGACCTACTGTACAGACAATCCTTACTACTGGCCCTACCTTACTGTTGAACTAGGGTCCTGTCCTGTTGACCTACTGCACAGACAATCCTTACTACTGGCCCTACCTTACTGTTGAACGAGTGTCATGTCCTGTTGACCAACTGTACTATAAAGTAGTGTAGGCCTACTGTACTGTACTGTTGACCTACTGTGCTATACTGTACTGTTGACCTACTCTACTGTACTGTTAACCTACTCTACTGTACTGTTAACCTACTCTACTGTACTGTTAATCTACTATATTGTACTGTTAATCTACTATATTGTACTGTTAATCTACTATATTGTACTGTTAGCCTACTGTACTGTTAACCTACTGTACTGTATTTGACCAACTGGTGACCTATTTTACTGTTGACCTACTCTACTGTACTGTTGACCTACTCTACTCTACTGTACTGTACTTGACCTACTGTTGACCTATTGTACTGTTAATCTACTCTACTGTACTGTTAACCTACTCTACTGTACTGTTGACCTACTCTACTGTACTGTACTTGACCTACTGTTGACCTACTGTACTGTTAATCTACTATATTGTACTATACTGTTAACCTACTCTACTGTACTGTTAACCTACTCTACTGTACTGTTAACCTACTCTACTGTACTGTTAATCTACTATATTGTACTGTTAACCTACTGCACTGTTAACCTACTGTACTGTTAACCTACTGTACTGTATTTGACCTACTGTTGACCTATTTTACTGTTGACCTACTCTACTGTACTGTTGACCTACTGTTGACCTACTGTACTGTTAACCTACTCTACTGTACTGTTAACCTACTCTACTGTACTGTTGACCTATTGTACTGTTGACCTACTGTACAGTTAAGTTTTTATGGCTGCAGGGGCAGTATTGAGTAGCTTGGATGAAAAGGTGCCCATTGTAAACGGCCAGCTCCTCAGACTCAGTTGCTAATATATGCATATTATTATTAGTTTGGATAGAAAACACTCCAAAGTTTCCAAAACTGTCAAAATATTGTCTGTGAGTATAACAGAATTGATATTGCAGGCGAAACCCTGAGGAAAATCAAAAGAGGAAGTGGCTTCTATTTTGAAAACTCTGTGTTCCATAGCCTCCCTTTGCTGGATTTAAAGGGATATGAACCAGATCCCTTTTCCTATCGCTTCCTCAAGGTGTCAACAGTCTTTAGACATAGTTTCAGGCTTTTATTTTGAAAAATGAGCCAGAACGATAACATCGCGTCAAGTGGTCACATGAGTTTTGCTCGCGCAACAGAGTTTGGACAGCCATTGTACTACTGTAAAAGACATTTGCGGTTGATATATTATCGATTATATATTTTAAAAACAACCTGAGGATTGATTATAAAAAACGTTTGACATGTTTCTGTAGACATTATGGAAACTATTTGGAATCTTCGTCTGCGTTGTCGTGATGACTCTGTCCTGTGGATTTCTGAACATAACGCGACAAACAAACAGAGGTATTTTGGATATAAAAAATAATCTTTATGGAACAAACGGAACATTTGTTGTGTAACTGGGAGTCTCGTGAGTGAAAACATCCGAAGATCATCAAAGGTAAACGATTAATTTGATTGCTTTTCTGATTTTCGTGACCAAGCTTCCTGATGCTAAGTGTACTTAATGTTTTGTTGTGCGATCGATAAACTTACACAAACACTTGGATTGCTTTCGCTGAAAAGCATAATTTCAAAATCTGACACGACAGGTAGATTAACAAAAGTCTAAGCTGTGTTTTCCTATATTGCACTTGTGATTTCATGAAACTAAATACTTGTAGTAATATTTATTGAATGTAGCGCTATGCTATTCAGCGGTTGTTGATGACACTTATCCCGATATCAGGATTGCAGCCATAACAAGTTAACCTACCTACTTGACCTACTGTACTGTTGACCTACTGTTCTGTACTGTACTGTACTGTACTGTACTGTACTGTACTGTACTGTACTGTACTGTACTGTACTGTACTGTACTGTTGACCTACTGTACAGTTAACCCACCTACTCTCCCTACTGTATTGTTGACCTACTGTACTGTATTATTTACCTACTGTACTGTTGACCTACTGTTTTGTGACCTACTGTACTGTGCTGTACTGTATTGATGACCTACTGTACTGTTGACCTACTGTACTGTGCTGTACTGTATTGATGACCTACTGTACTGTTGACCTACTGTACTGTGCTGTACTGTATTGATGACCTACTGTTCTGTTGACCTACTGTACTGTGCTGTACTGTATTGATGACCTACTGTACTGTTGACCTACTGTACTGTGCTTTACTGTATTGATGACCTACTGTACTGTTGACCTACTGTACTGTGCTGTACTGTACTGTTGACCTACTGTTCTGTTGACCTACTGTACCGCACTGCACTGTGTTGTTGAACTACTCTATTGATGACCTACTGTACTGTTGACCTACTGTAGTAGACCTACTGTACTGTTGACCTACTGTACTGTAAACCTAGTGTGCTGTACTGTTGACCTACTGTACTGTACTGTTGACCTACTGCACTGTACTGTTGACCTACTGTACTATTCTGTTGACCTACTGTAGTATACCTACTGTACTGTTGACCTACTGTACTGTACTGTACTGTTGATCTACTGTACTGTACTGTACTGTTGACCTACTGTAGTATACCTACTGTACTGTTGACCTACTGTACTGTACTGTACTGTTGATCTACTGTACTGTACTGAATTGTACTGTACTGTTGACGTACTGTACTGTTGACCTACTGTACTGTACTGTTGACCTACTGTATTATTGACCTACTGTACTGTACTGAACTGTACTGTACTGTTGACCTACTGTACTGCTGACCTACTGTACTGTACTGTTGACCTACTGTATTGTACTGTTGGCCTACTGTACTACAGTATATTGTATTGTACTGTTGGCCTACTGTACTACAGTATATTGTATTGTACTGTTGGACTACTGTACTACAGTATATTGTATTGTACTGTTGGACTACTGTTGTAAATGTTCCACAGAAATGCTGCACCCATGTTGACTCCAATGCTTCCAACAGTTGTGTCAAGTTGGCTGGATGTCCTTTGGGTGGTGGACCATTCTTGATACACGGGGAGGAGTCTTGTCTCATCGCTGCAACTCCCGTGCGGACTCAGGAAAGGAGAAGGTCGAGAGCCATGTGCCCATTCAACAAGCCGCACTGCTTCTTGACACAATGCACATCCAACCCGGAAGCCAGCCGCACCAATGTGTCGGAGGAAACACCGTGCACCTGGCAACCTGGTTAGCGCGCACTGCGCCCAGCCCGTCACAGGAGTCGCTAGTGCGCGATGAGACAAGGATATCCCTGCCGGCTAAACCCTCTCTAACCCGGATGACGCTGGGCCAATTGTGTGCCGCCCCATGGGCCTCCTGGTCACGGCCGGCTGCGACAGGGCCTGGGCTCAAACCCAGAATATCTGGTGGCACAGCTATAGACAGTGCCTTAGACCACTGCACCATCCGGGAGGCCCTGGGAAACTGTTGAGTGTGAAAAACCCAGCAGGGTTGCAGTTCTTTACACACTCAAACCGGTGCGGCTGTCACCTACTACCATACACTGTTCAAAAGCACTTCAATATTTTGTCTTGCCCATTCACCCTCTGAATGGCACACATAAACAATCCATGTCTCAATTGTCTTAAGGTTTAAAAATCCTTCTTTAATCTTTCTCCTCCCTTTCATCTCAAATCAAATCAAATTTTATTGGTCACATACACATGGTTAGCAGATGTTATTGCAAGTGATTGAAGTGGATTTAAGTGACATCAATAAGGGATCATAGCTTGGATTCACCTGGTCAGTCTAATGTCATGGAACGTTTTCTTAGTGTTCTGTATACTCAGTGTGTGTCGAAAAGCAAAATAACATTTGTAGTAATGTTTCTGTAAATATGCTTTCCAAACTCATTGACTAAGAAAGTAGTGAGGTTATTGGTTCAATTTGATACAAAGTGGAGGATTTTAAAACATCTTAGTCTTGTTTCGGTTTAGGTCCTGACAGGCTAGTTAGGGAGGATATCTGAGCTCATCTCATTCAGATGGTTTTTTACTTTATTTAAAAAGGTAATTTTTTCTTCATCTGAGACTCACCACTGACAATCAACTTAAAATTAGAGATATTTCCACTCCATCTACCTTTACCTCAGCTTTCACTTTCAGTATGTATAATCTGCTAGACCACCAAACACCTTCTTGCTGTGTATGTGGGTAGTATGGAAGGGGGGGGGGGAGATGATGTTAAGGTGGTTTATATAGAGAGGAGAAACCTGCAGTCTCTCTAATCATCTAGATCTCTGCCAGTCCACCACCATGTACCTGAACCTCCTCATCCTCCTCCAACTCCTTTCCTCTGCTGGTGAGTTGATCTATTCTATACATTATATATCTACGAAGAACCAGCTAGTAAAGAAGGTATAGGTGATTATTCTCTATATAAGAACCAGCCAGTAAAGAAGGTATAGCTGATTATTCTCTACAGAGAACCAGCTAGTAACGAAGGGATAGCTGATTATTCTCTACAGAGAACCAGCTAGTAAAGAAGGTATAGCTGATTATTCTCTATATAAGAACCAGCTAGTAAAGAAGGTATAGGTGATTATTCTCTACAGAGAACCAGCTAGTAAAGAAGGTATAGCTGATTATTCTCTATATAAGAACCAGCTAGTAAAGAAGGTATAGCTGATTATTCTCTATATAAGAACCAGCTAGTAAATAAGGTACAGCTGATTATTCTCTAAAAATAATCACTTGGTAGCAGACAGTAAAGAAGGTAGCTAATTGTTAACCAAATTGAACACAAATGATGTTGTTGTTTTTTTGCTCCTTGTGTGTCCCAGAAGACATAGTTAACATGGTATCCTCTTTCCTCCTCCTTCCAAGGAGCCTCTGAGAGTGGTATTGTGGGTGGTAAGATAGCTAAGCCCCACTCAAGACCCTATATGGTCTCTCTGCAACACAGAGGACACCATGTTTGTGGAGGAATGCTCATCCGGGAGGACTTTGTCCTGACTTCAGCACACTGCTTAAGGAGGTGAGTCAACAACGAATAGAAATGCATTGTGTTACATGTCTCTTGGAAGGGGCATCTCTGAGTAATAACTCAATGTTGACTGTCTTGTTGTTTAATGAGACTCGTTTCGATTTTTTTTATTAGTGCTTATCCTTTAACGGTGGTTCTTGGAGCTCACAACCTAACCAAAGAAGAGAAGAAGAGTCGGCAAGAGAGGAAAGTGTCACATTACCATCGGCATCCCTTACATGAGAATATAACGCAGTTAAGTTACGACATCATGCTACTGAAGGTATGTCTCAGATATATTTCCTTTCTCTATTCTCTATTCTTAATGTTTTTTGTTAGGACGGTAAACTCCCTAATATTACTTTATCACACACAATGTCCTGCTTACAGACATCAACATCATTAATATCTGTCTAGTGAGCAACTTTTGGCTCTTTGTTCCACCTTAGCTGGTCAAGTGATACTTGTAGATATTATATTTACCCCCCCCCCCCATTTCATCCACAGCTTCTACCTGTTTTTAAGTTGTTCATTAGAATCGAATTCATATAATGTTTATCTTTTACAGTTACATACCAACGCCGTTCTGAACGAGTATGTGAAGGTCATTGAACTACCCAATAAAGATAAACGTATCCCAGCCAGAACCAAGTGCTCTGTCGCTGGCTGGGGCAAGACTTCACCAGATAAAACATCTGGTGCTGCAGATGTATTGATGGAAGTTGAAGTCACAATGCAGTTCAACTTTGAATGCGTAAAAAAGTGGAAAGATTACTTTATAAATAGCCAAATGATATGCACTGATGATGGACAGAAAGGCTTTTGTCAGGTAAATTACACATTTTTGAATCAAGTAAATTTTTGAATCAAGTAAATATTTGAATCAAGTAATTGTTTGAATCAAGTAAATATTTGAATCAAGTACATTTTTGAATCAAGTAAATATTTGAATCAAGTAAATTTTTTGAATCAAGTAAATTTGACGAGTACAGTTTGAAACAACACGGAATGATAAGAGGTGTTAGTTGGAGAAAAAAAAGATGAGCTCTCCTTTTTCTGTTCCAGCAGTATGTACAATGCACTACTTACTTACAAATGTTTGTTTTAATGTTTCCCAGGGAGATTCAGGTGGACCTGTTGTTTGCAAGAACAAGAACGTGGCACAGGGTATTGTTGCTTCTTTTCGTAATCCACTGAAATGTGATGATGGTCAATTCCCCCGTGCGTACATAAATATTTCCTTCTTTAAGTCCTGGATTGAAGAGGTGATTAATGGATAGCTTTAAAAAAATATATATATACATATGAAAATAATGCAGCAATAAATAGATATAATAGTAGATATGATAGTAGATAATAGATATCGTAAATGCATAACTTGTTGTGTACGAATATACACGTAACTGCCAAAATAGTGGAAACTCTTGAGTAAATGAGGGATACAAATGATTTTGAAAACATACACTTCCACAAAGGTGTGGTTCCTGAGTTGATTAAGCAATTAACATCATGATTATGGTCATATGTAGAAAAATGCTGGGCAGACCATTATTTTGGCTACCATGGCAATGAATACATAGGATGACAATGCCGCCATCCACAGGGCACGAGTGGTCAGTGAATGATTTGATGAGCATGAAAAAATGATGTAAACCATATGTCATAGCCGTCTCAGACACCAGATCTCAACCCAATTGAACACTTTACGGGAGATAGTGGAGCGACTCCTGAGACCAGTGTTTTCCACCACAGTCAACAAAACACCAAATTATGGCATTTCTCATGGGAAGAATGATGTCACATCCCTCCAATAGAGTTCCAGACACTTGTAGAATCTATGCCAAGGTGGATTGAAGTTGTTCTGGTGGCCCAACGACCCCATTAAGACACTTTATGTTGGTGTTTCCTTTACTTTGGCAGTTACCTGTACAGGTTAACGAGGCACATTGCATATTGTATGTATTTTTTTCTTTGAGTTTTGATTGGTGTAGCTGTACAGTAATGGCAGTTTTGATTGGTGTAGCTGTACAGTAATGGCAGTTTTGATTGGTGTAGCTGTACAGTAATGGCAGTTTTGATTGGTGTAGCTGTACAGTAATGGCAGTTTTGATTGGTGTAGCTGTACAGTAATGGCAGTTTTGATTGGTGTAGCTGTACAGTAATGGCAGTTTTGATTGGTGTAGCTGTACAGTAATGGCAGTTTTGATTGGTGTAGCTGTACAGTAATGGCAGTTTTGATTGGTGTAGCTGTACAGTAATGGCATGTCCCACATTCTCTGTTTTTTTTTAAACAATTACTGCTTTTACTACAATGAAATGTAACGTTTTCTAAAGCCAAATCTTTGTGACGCAGTGGTTAATATGTTGCATGTTGAACCCATGCAACATTTGTAAAAATACAATATCATTTTTTAATATTTGTATTTGTTAATTAACTAGTGATTTTAAAATATTGTCAATGCTTAGTCATTGTGTGCATCATTCCTTTCATTTACCCCTAATACAATGATGAATTAAATGCCACACGTATCCATATAATTTCCCAAAGCATACCACTTATTTAGTCTGGGAAAATGTAACAGAATGCTTGAAAAGATGAATCTTGAAAAGCTTGAAAAGATGAATCTTCTGAAGTTAGATGAATGTGATCTGATAATAAGGCAGGGCAGTTGTACATAAATACTTTTTATATCCAGGGTTATACATCACGGGGCGGCAGGGTAGCCTAGTGGTTAGAGCGTTGGACTAGTAACCGGAAGGATACAAGTTCAAACCCCCGAGCTGACAAGGTACAAATGTGTCGTTCTGCCCCTGAACAGGCAGTTAACCCACTGTTCCTAGGCCGTCATTGAAAATAAGAATTTGTTCTTAACTGACTTGCCTGGTTAAATAAAGGTAAAAATAAAAAATTAGACTGTAAATCCAGAGGTATATTTTTTTATGCTGTAAATCCAGAGGTATATTTTTTTATGCTGTAAATCCAGAGGTACATTTCATTATGCTGTAAATCCAGAGGTATACATCATTAGACTGTAAATCCAGAGGTATATTTCATTATGCTGTAAATCCAGAGGTATACTTCATTAGACTGTAAATCCAGAGGTATATCCAGAGGTCTTGAAATAAAACTTTAACTCTGTCACTCAGGAACATTCAAAGTCTTGTTTGGTATGCAACTCCCGTATAGATTTGGAATTGTGTTTTAGGTTATTGTCCAGGTGAAAGGTGAATTAATCTCCCAGTGTGTTGGAAAGCAGACTGAACCAGGTTTTCCTCTAGGATTTTGCGTGTGCTGAACTTATTTAGGCTTGCCTTAACAAAGGGGTTGAATACTCGTTGATTCAAGACATATCAGCTTCACAATTTAATTCATTTCTAAAATGTTCAACAAACAAAATTCCCCTTTGACGTCATGGGGTATTGTGTGTAGGCCAGTGGGGTATTGTGTGTAGGCCAGTGGGGTATTGTGTGTAGGCCAGTGGGGTATTGTGTGTAGGCCAGTGGGGTATTGTGTGTAGGCCAGTGGGGTATTGTGTGTAGGCCAGTGGGGTATTGTGTGTAGGCCAGTGGGGTATTGTGTGTTGGCCAGTGGGGTATTGTGTGTAGGCCAGTGGGGTATTGTGTGTAGGCCAGTGGGGTATTGTGTGTAGGCCAGTGGGGTATTGTGTGTAGGCCAGTGGGGTATTGTGTGTGACAGTGACACAACAATCCATTTCAAATGCAGGCTGAAATACAGCAAAATGACCATAGACTTGATAGACTTTTGACCCTGTGTGTGTGTGTGTGTGTGTGTGTGTGTGTGTGTGTGTGTGTGTGTGTGTGTGTGTGTGTGTGTGTCTGTCTGTCTGTCTGTCTGTCTGTCTGTCTGTCTGTCTGTCTGTCTGTCTGTCTGTCTGTCTGTCTGTCTGTCTGCCTGTCTGTCTGTCTGTCTGTGTGTGTGTGTGTGTGTGTGTGTGTGTGTGCGTGTGTGTGTGTGTGTGTCTAACATTGTGTGGCCTGTCCTCTTCTGTTCCACTGAAACCTGTCATATATGTCTACCTCTCACCTAGTTATTGAGAAACCAGCATCCACCTCTGTGCTTTTCCTGTTGTTGTTCTGTTCTGTGAACCAACACCGTCTCAGAAATAGACAGGACCCCAAACTCACCAAGCTCAACGTGGTCTCTGTTGCTATGCAATACATTCTCCGGAAACAACTTTACGGTGACATTTGCAGGTCTTTCACACTCTTTCTCACCTTCTTTCACCTCTCCTCTGTGAGTGACAGAGTCTGGAGTCTCAGGTTGGTATTTTGATCTGTTTGTTTTGGAACAAACAAATTAAATGTTTCAACGCTCTGGCGAGTAGCTGAGAAAAGTACATCCTCTCACGTCCACCGAGCCGCTCGGCTATGATTCTAGAAAGGAAAAAATGATTCAATGCAACGCTGGAGAGATGAGAGTTCATCTGTGAGAGATACAGGTGAGCTTCTCACGTAGCCATAGCAACACGTTGGTCTCAAATATAGCTTACAATGTTACGCAAACCGTAAGCCAACCCAAATCAACTCTTAAAATATCAGGCCCAGGCAGTAAATCTAAATAACGAAAAGGCAACTTGAGTGAACTTTGATCTCCTTTATTCACATTTTTTACATTGTATAAAGTGACTATTACTTTTCATGCCACAAGAGATGCTGAATCCGGCCAAATCGGTTCCCGGAACGAAACAGAGAGGTGTCGGATCCTGTTTCCTGCCGGATCCAGCTGAAATTAAGCACTGTGTACTTTTGACCTAATGTTCTGTACTATACTGTTGATCTACTGTCCTGTTGACTTACTATCCTGTCCTGTACTGTAATGTTGAGCGACTTTTATGTACTGTACTGTTGACCAACTGTGCTCTGAGGGGATTTGAACTCCCTAGAAAGGCAGGAACCAAGGAAGAAACCTAGAGAGGAACCAGGCTGTGAGGGGGTTTGAACTCCCTAGAAAGGCAGGAACCTAGGAAGAAACCTAGAGAGGAACCAGGCTGTGAGGGGGTTTGAACTCCCTAGAAAGGCAGGAACCTAGGAAGAAACCTAGAGAGGAACCAGGCTGTGAGGGGGTTTGAACTCCCCAGAAAGGCAGGAACCTAGGAAGAAACCTAGAGAGGAACCAGGCTGTGAGGGGGTTTGAACTCCCTAGAAAGGCAGGAACCTAGGAAGAAACCTAGAGAGGAACCAGGCTGTGAGGGGGTTTGAACTCCCGAGAAAGGCAGGAACCTAGGAAGAAACCTAGGGGGTTTGAACTCCCCAGAAAGGCAGGAACCTAGGAAGAAACATAGTGAGGAACCAGACTCTGAGGCATGGCCAGTCTCTTCTGACTGTGCTGGGTGGAGATTATAAGAGCACATGGCCATTTATTACCTCTTAGGTCTAGGTGTGCCGCTCGCGCCCCACCTCGACAACATCCGGTGAAATTGCATTAAATGGAAATTCAAAATACAAAATTCGTAATATTAAGCATTCATGAAAATATAAGTGTCTTACATCATTTAAAATCTTAACTTCTTGTTAATCCAGCCACCCTGTCAGATTTCAAAAAGGCTTTATGGTGAAAGCATACCGTGCGATTACCTGAGGACAGCGCCCCGCATACAAAAGCATTACAAACATTTTCCAAACAAGCAGAGGCATCACAAATGTCAGAAATTGCGATAAAATAAATCACTTACCTTTGATGATCTTCCTCTGTATGCAATCCCAAGGGTCCCAGCTACATAACAAATGGTTGTTTTGTTCGATAAAGTCCTTTTCCATATCACATAAAAGTTATAGAAGTTACAAGTTAGTTGGCGTACTTGATCCACTGGTTTCCCTCGTTCAACATGCATACAAAGGAATCCCAAAAGTTACCAATAAACTTCATCCAAACAAGTCAAACACCGTTTCTAATAAATCCTCAGGTACCCTAATATGTAAATAAACAGTACAATTTAAGACGGAATTTAGTATGTTCATTACCGGAGATAAATAGCGAGGTGAGCACCCTCAGCCACGTGAAAAGAAAAAAGGGACACTTATCATGGATACATTTTAGAACTATTCTCACATGAATCATATATTTTGCACACGAACAGCCGCCCGTCTGGGAATAAGAAATCATGAATGTATTTACATGTGAGTGCCTTTGTTAATCGTTTATCTCTGTCAGAACCAGCCCTCCTTAGAAAGGATGTGGGTTGGCCTTTCAGCGGCACGCTTGTAATGCTCTGATTGTCCGAAAGCGTCCGGGAACATCTCTTCTACTGTTGTTCACTCTGGAAGATAGACAGTTGTGTTGACGGTTCCCATTGGTGTTGATGGTAGGAGAATCCGGTGATTTGAGACTCGTAGTAAGATGGGATGGTTTGAAGAGTAGAATGGTGGTCCCTCTAAGATTTGCTTTTCTCAATATTTGACTTAGGACAGCTAATCAGCCGTACTAGTGATTCTCTGCGAGTTGAGCTTCTCGCCTACATCTCGTGTTGATTATTCAGGATTCAGACAACTTTACACAAACAGCTGCAACCTGCCAATGTTCTCGTCTGAAATGTTCATTCTTGTCCAGTTCTTTTAAGCACTCTGGTGGAAAAGGACGGTTCCATCAGGCTGACATGCTCTTCTGACCTCACTCTGGGTGTGGCTACTTACTGTGCAAAGGATATGATTGCAAGTTATCTCTTATGAATCTAAAATCACATTCCTATCTTAACAAAAATAGGTTCATCCTTTTTCAAATTTTATGCGTAACGTTTTGGATGGAAACTTGACAGATTCATGGGATATGCTTTCCAAGTGACAGTATTTCGTCCTTACAATTTTTTATGATGTCACAAAATGAAAACCGACATTAGTTTTCTACAGCTCCCTACTGACCATTCTCAGCTTTCTTATGTTAGAAATATTGTTCTAGTATTCACTTTTTTCAAACGTGTTAGAGTTTTGGCTGGAAAAGGTCTGTTAACCTCTCTAGGGGGTGTGGGACGGGAGCGTCCCACCTGGCCAACATCCAGTGAAATTGCAGAGCACCATATTAAAAAAAACAGAAATAATCATTGTAAAAATTCATAAAACATACAAGTGTTGTTCATCGGTTTAAAGATTAACTTCTTGTTAATCCAACCACGTTGTCAGATTTCAAAAAGGCTTTACGGTGAAAGCATACCATGCGATTATCTGAGAACAGCGCCCAGCAGACAAATCATTACAAACAGTTACCAGCCAAGTAGAGGAGTTACACAAGTCAGAAATAACGATAAAATTAATCATTTACCTTTGATGATCTTCATATGTTTGCTCTCACAAGACTCACAAGTTTGTAGAAACATGTTAATTAAACAATGTTTATAATCAATCCTCAGGTTGTTTTTAGTCATAGTAATCAATACATTTTCAACCGGACAAAAGATTTGTCAATATAAAAGGAAAACAAGAAAGGTGCACTCTTCGTCTTGCGCATGAAAAATCTCTGGGACACTGTAATGTTGATTCATTCAGAGTGGTCATACTCCCTCATTCTTCAGAACACAACCCTGAAACAATTTCTAAAGACTGTTGACATCTAGTGGAACCCATAGGAAGTCCTAAGTCAATGGAATCTGTATAGGCAGTCAATGGAAAACTACAAACATAACAAAATCCCACTTCCTGGATGGATTTTTTTTCTCAGGTTTTCGCCTGCCATATCAGTTCTGTTATACTCACAGACATTATTGTAATAGTTTTAGAAACTGAGTGTTTTCTATCCATATCTACTAATTATATGCATATCCTAGCTTCTAGGCCTGAGTAGCAGGCAGTTAACTTTGGGCACTCTTTTCATCCAGAGGTGAAAATGGTGCCCCCTACCCTAGTGATGTTAATTATTGATTGGGTTAATTAGTGATTGGGAGCCCGGGATCGAACCCGGGTCTGTAGTAATGCCACGAGCACGAGCACTGCAGATGCATCTGCGCAACTCGGTCCACTGTTGACCTACCATCCTGTACTGTACTGTTGACCCACTGTAATATACTGTATTGTTGACCTAATATACTGTACTGTTGACCTACTGTAATATACTGTACTGTTGACCTACTGTATTGTACTGTTGACCTAATATACTGTACTGTTGACCTACTGTACTGTTGACCTACTGTACTGTTGACCTACTGTTCTGATGACCTATTGTCATGTACTGGAATGTTGACCTACTCTACTGTGCTGTTGACCAACTGTCCTGTCCTGTACTGTTGACCTACTGTATTGTACTGGGATATTATGAAGTGTTTTTTTTTGGGGGGGGGGTGTAATCATGTAATCATGTAATCATGTTGTATACATATGCTTTCCAAACTCATTGTCTAAGAAAGTAGTGAGGTTATTGGTTCAATTTGATACAAAGTGGAGGATTTGAAAACATCCTAGTCTTGTTTCGGTTTAGGTCCTGACAGGCTAGTTAGGGAGGATATCTGAGCTCATCTCATCGTTTTTTAAACTTTATTTAAAAAGGTTTTATCTGCTTCATCTGAGACCACTCACCACTGACAATCAACTTAAAATGAGTGATACTTCCACTCCATCTACTTTAACCTCAGCTTTCACTTTCAGTATGAATAAGCTAAGACCACCAGCCCCCTTTCACTGTGTATGTGTGTGTGGAGGGAGGCTTGTGGAAGGAGGAAGGTGGGTGTTGGAAAGGAGGTAGGCCTATATATAGAGAGACAACACCTCACCTGATTGGTTCGAAATAACAATTGAATCACATGATTGGTTTGATGATTGGAAAAGTCCCTGCCCACACCATACCCCCATCGTGTGTTACAGCTGTGTAACCTGGGATTTACGACTACAAAGTGCTCAGCAAGGTAGTAAGCAAGGTAATTATTGGTTGAATTGTATAGTATGAGAAGCATTTCTAATGTTCCTGTTCCTGTTGAGGTCCCGACAGGTTAGGGACATGAATGACATTCTAAAGAGGCATATGAATGATTATTAAGTTTATTAAATTAAGTTTATTTTAAAAGGTGTTTTTTTTCTATGGATCATCTGAGGCGTAAACTTAAAAATGTGTGATATTTTCACTCTATCTCACCTTACCTCAGCTTTCACTTTCAGTATGAATAAGTGTGAGAGGGGAAAGGGGGAAGGGGCGGTTTTAAAATGTGGTTTATATAGAGAGGAGAAACCTGCAGTCTCTCTAATCATCTAGATCTCTGCCAGTCCACCACCATGTACCTGAACCTCCTCATCCTCCTCCAACTCCTTTCCTCTGCTGGTGAGTTGATCTATTCTATACATTATATATCTACGAAGAACCAGCTAGTAAATAAGGTACAGCTGATTATTCTCTAAATAAGAACCAGCTAGTAAATAAGGTATAGCTGATTATACTCTACAGAGAACCAGCTAGTAACGAAGGGATAGCTGATTATTCTCTACAGAGAACCAGCTAGTAAAGAAGGTACAGCTGATTATTCTCTATATAAGAACCAGCTAGTAAAGAAGGTATAGCTGATTATTCTCTATATAAGAACCAGCTAGTAAAGAAGGTATAGCTGATTATTCCCTAAAAATAATCACTTGGTAGCAGACAGTAAAGAAGGTAGCTAATTGTTAACCCAATTGAACACAAATGATGTTGTTGTTTTTTTGCTCCTTGTGTGTCCCAGAAGACATAGTTAACATGATATCCTCTTTCCTCCTCCTTCCAAGGAGCCTCTGAGAGTGGTATTGTGGGTGGTAAGATAGCTAAGCCCCACTCAAGGCCCTATATGGTCTCTCTGCAACACAGAGGACACCATGTTTGTGGAGGAATGCTCATCCGGGAGGACTTTGTCCTGACTTCAGCACACTGCTTAAGGAGGTGAGTCTTTCTTTGTCGTAGACAACAAATGAATCCAGATGCAGTTTGTTTTGTTGCATCTTGTTACGTCTCTTGAGGAATTCTTCTATTTCATTCTATGTCTTGCGACCCGTTTTGATTTTCTGTTAGGACTTATCCTTTAACGGTGGTGCTTGGAGCCCACGACTTAAAGAAGTGGAAGAAGAGTTTTCAGAAGATTCAGGTGTCCCATTACCATCGGCATCCATTACATGAGAATACAACGCAGATCAGTTATGACGTCATGCTACTGAAGGTATCTTCAAGACACCTCTAATGTCTCCTTTCTACAGTATATAGTACTTATTTCGTATGAACTTTAATTGAATGCAGGGCCATTCAATTGATACTGATTATCTTCACTGACATGAATATTTATAGAGTTTTATTCAAAGTTTATTCTGAATTATACAAATAGAATATAATAATTTTATCTCATTTTATTTGATTTCCTCTTATAGTTAAGGACCACAGCTCGTCTAACCGAGTATGTGAAGGTCATTGGACTCCCAAAGGAGGATGAACATATCCCAGCATCCCCCAAATGCTCTGTAGCTGGTTGGGGCAAGACTAACTCGAACAACAACCAGGGTTCTGGCGTTTTGATGGAAGTGGCGGTGACGGTGGAGGATGACTCTGAATGCAAGAAGGTGTGGCAGAATTACTTTGACAAAAAACAAATGATGTGCACTCGTACTACCGGAGGGAAAGGATTTTGTCAGGTAACTAAATTAAATTTGGATCAAATTATTATAGTAATAGTAGAAACAACATGCTGTAGAGGACAACCAGTACAGGTTTTAGTTGATCAGATAAGCAGTGTTTATTTCTGTGTAACATTACTGCACTAAAACACTAAAACAGCCTTTGAAGTGTTCACTTGTTCTCCTTTCACAATCTCACTTCTGTCTCTTCTCTAATTCCTGTTGTTCTGTGTTCCAGGGAGATTCAGGGGGACCTCTTATTTGTAACA